>NC_056727.1:269751791-269934291 GCF_019279795.1 Protopterus annectens | reverse complement strand
TCCCAATCCCTCTGCATCACACACTCCATGGACCTCAACTTCATTACCACAATCAACACAACATTCTGGAGGGACAGGTTCATAAACCAGAGGGTACCCATGTTATGGAATACACTTGCCATACATGTCAAGCAGAGCACCTCACTGGGCTTCTTCAAGAGAAATCTTGATGAGTGGATGGGAAATAGAAAACTCACCCCAGGGATCACTCCAGTGGCTCTACTCGACAAAGGCACTGGGAGCTAAGGTCAGGTGGCACAATGCCAGGGTAATCCTATGAGCTAGGCTTCTAAAGGCTCCAGGCCCATTAGCCTAGTACACACCTATGAACCTATGAACTTATATATATATATATATATATATATATATATATATACATACAAATACAAATATATATATATATATATATATATATATATATATATATATATATATATATACAAATATATATATATATATATATATATATATATATATATATATACATATATATATATATATATATATATATATATATATATAGATATGTACATATATCTGCTCAGAACATGTAGTGTAGTTGTGTCTGAGAATCATACCTCTCAACCTCTTAGTGAAACATATCTGTCCAAAGGCTGTCAAAATGGGTGGCACAATGGGCCCAAACTAAGGACCTGTTTTACATATTTTCCTTATAAATGTAGAAATTTGCCAGAATAACACAGTTTGTTTCAGCATACATATTATGATAGCTGTGAGATCTGAAATTGAAATGTATGTCATCATTTACTGACAAAAGTCCCCATATCATGACAGTGATTTACCATAGAAATTAAACTAATCTGTAAAACAGCCCAGAAATATGAGCAATAAACCTGGACATCCTGAAACAATCCAGCCAATTGAGAGGTATGCTCAGAACCCCTTACTTCAATGAATCTGGACCAAGGCTACAAAGTGGTGGATGGAAGCCATGAAAATGTGGACATATCTGAAATACTGGCATAGGTAAGCTGACACCGTTGCTGCAGTAACATCTCTGTCTGCTCTAACACATATTCACTGAAATAGCACAAGTAATTGAAATAGCAAATCCACTATGGGGAATTACGCATGTATTTGCAAATATATCAAGCACTACAGGGATGTAACAGCACTGAAAAACAGACATCAGTGGGAAAGTGCATATCCACAACCAATTTCACCACAGTAACAGTCACATACTGGTAAGTCAAGTGAACAAATACATCATTGTTTGCCCCTCAAACACTACCCCTACATATACTGGCCCAATTCACAGTGTAGTTGAATCCTGACCATGGTACAGGACATGTCTCATTCTGCCCCTACAATCACATACAGCCAATAGACCAGCAGAAACTGGAGCAGCATGCACAGTAAGATGAAAAGGGAGACATAAACCTTACATCTACCCCCATACACAGCCCAAATAACATGTATACATGACATGTCTACACAATCCTGACAGTCTGTTAACAATGGCCAGACAAACACAGACCCCACAAATGTACAGTTCACCTCAGAATGTACAGGCTCAGGACTTGTATCTATGGCCACTTATCTGTAACATGTCTGTGGGTCTACTACATCACTGGTATGATAGCAGGAATGAAGGCAAGAAATAATGATACTGAATACTTCTGAGCCTCATACTGCATGACATCTGGACAAAGCCTGACATCATTTGGGGACGGAGGCACAAACACAGGTGTAGATTGGACATACTGCTGTCATAAATTGAGACAGTTGCTGATATAACAGGATTTGTTGTAACATATCCTTTATGAGGAATATGAAGCCAGTAATACCAATGGATATTAGTATTTACTGACTGCATTCTCCAGAGTCCCTGACTGATTTTCCAAGGGCAACAACTGTCTGCGGAAACAATAAAACATAACAGGCAAACATGTGACCAGTCTGTGGACAGCATGCCAGTGGAGAGGTATGTCAGAGACATATCACTGCCAGACGTGAAGTCACCCAGTAAATGCACGTCCATACAAACCCTGTCAATCTATCAATCCACCATGTGTATAACAGCAGTGATGACATAGAATCTGTTCACAGTTCTGGAGATATGTCCCCCATGTTGTTGGGCTGTCTCCAAATGTCCTGTCCTGTGAGATATTCCCACCTACTGTCTCTGAATCTGTAGCCCACCACCTCTGTAATGTCTCTCACACAGGTCTGTAACATCCTCTCAAAGGCAACACATGGAGGTCTCCATAGTCCTAATACCCTTTCTGGCTGCATCCTACATGAACACAGGCATGGCTTTTCAGACCCATTCTGCAGTGTAGTATACCATAGCCTGAGCACCGGTGTCATCCCATTTGCACAGAGGACAGACAGGGAAGGTAGATAGCAAACCGGTTATGCATTAGGATGAATGTTCTGAAGGATAGAAGTCCAAAACTGAAACGTATGCCATTACTACATGACAGCAGACCTCAATGACATGGCCAAAAAACACAGTACTCTGCAGTTAATATAATAATATCATATTAATATCCAATAGGCGATACATCAAGACATACAGCTCAAACCTCAAGAACAAGATAGTGTAGTACCCAGAGTCCCAGCTTTGCATGCAGGAGTGCATGGTTTGAGTGCTGAATTTTACATGGAAAAGCAGTGGTAAAAGTACTAATTCAATAATACGATATGTGCTAAATTATTTTTATTAACCAGTGTACTGTAGCTGGTGTAACATGCAAGTGTGAGTGCATATAACATGTGATACTACCCATGTATACACAAGTGTCCCATGCAGTATAGTCACACTCCTTGCTACTGTAATGACAGCACATAGAAGAATGTTATCTAAAGCAAATCAAATACACTTACTAAATGATGCAATTACTCTGATATTTTATAAGACTGGAATGTGAGCAATGGTTACCAGGGCTGTATGCATTGCTCAAACGTGAATGCAGTTAACTCAGCTAAGTGGATTTGCGCACTGGTAAGCATCATTAAGCAAAGCCTACGTGGGTTAAGCGCCTATTGGTTTAATCATATATCAGCACTGCTTACCATCGCGCAAACCCATGCAAACCTGCTTACAACTGGTTAAAAGTGCTTTAATCACTCAGTTTCCATCAGCCTATGTTCTGCTCAGCAACAAAATAAATAGGCCTTGCAAGTCTTGAACCCAGGACCCTATGCACCATAGCCACAGCAGTTTACCACTAAGCCATCTGAGCTAAAGAAATGATTGATGCTTTTTCAAACATATCATGCATTACAGCCACTTTACAATAGGGAAGAGACACTGTGCAATCAGTAGTGATTGATATCCACAAATATGTGTATGAAAACAAATATATACATATAGAGAGAGACAGATATGTATGCAGATACATTAAATATATATATATATATATATATATATATATATATATATATATATATATATATATGTGTATATATATAGTTTCACTTTATAATCTCAAAATGCTGAAATCTTGAATTTCAACATTTTGAGACTATAAATTCGTGGTTATGGCTTTACGTTACGTGTTGCGAAGTGTTTATGTTGGATGCAGTTTGATGTGGTCTATAGAATTGCATGGAGTGTAAAGTAAGTGACTGTATTTTACTGATTTTGGGCCAGAGTTTGAGTGTGTGTTAGATTGTTTTAAGTTGTATATGTGGGTTAGGGTAGGTAGGTTAACGTATTAGTGTGTAATTGTTGATTGTGTTGGTGTTTGTGTATGTGTGATGTGTGTGTGTGTGTGTGTGTGTGTGTGTGTGTGTGTGTGTGTGTGTGTGTGTGTGTGTGTGTGTGTGTGTGTGTGTGTGTGTGTGTGTGTGAGGGACTGTGGAATGTCTGGGTGTAAGTGTTCTGTCTGTTACTGTTGTGGTATCTTGGAGGGGGTGTGGGGGTGCAGGGGGGCTTGCCCCTCTGCTTTTGTGTAGTGTAGGTATTTGCGTGTTTGGTGTTTTGTTTTTTGTGTGCATTTGTTTTGTGGTGTGGCTGTTGTGGTTTTTGTATGGAGTGGTGTATGCTGTGTGTTCGGGTTTATGGTTTTGGGTTTGTGAAGTTTTGGTTTTGTACGGTTCTGGCATTATGGTCTCGTAATGCTGAAATTCGAGATTTCACCATTTCGAGATTATGAAGTAAAACTATATATATATATATATATATATATATATATATATATATATATATATATATATATACATGCATTTCTCAAAATGCCCATACAAATATATGCTGCTGATAGACCACCCATAATGGGGGCAGGATGCACAGTTCGATACAAAAGGACCCATGCCACTGACATCTGCCCCCCCCAGTCCAAATAATAAGTAAACAGTATGCTGCTACAAAAACACAATAGGCCATACACTATGGCCAGACATACAATGACCTCTTAACAAATAAACTAACATGACTGAAGATAGTAAAGAGAAAAACAACCAGCCAGTGATTCACACACGTTTATTATACTCTGATGTCTTGGCCAAAGCCTTCAAGGAGTAACACATTACAAGAAATACTTACCTTACATACAAGAAGCAATTAACACTTATAAGTACATATTTAAATACACAGCCTCCAATCACACTCCTAATTTAACCCCCTAGGGGATAAAGTATCACATGTAAAAATATAAATTGTTTCTGTACATAAAAATTGCTCTTTTATGACTGTTTGATTGGTTTACCATCATAAGTGCATTATGCACTCGTGTGACTCCACTTTGTGCAAAAGGAGGTTTACAAAGTTGCAAAACCTCAACAAAAAATTGTCCGAATGTGCAATAGGCAAATGCACATTGGCATTCACTCATTGCAGATTCGACATTGTGGGTGCGGATTGCACTATAGTGGAAATTGGGAAATTATCCCATTCCCCAGTGTAGTTGGTATATTAAAGTAGGGGGGTATGGGGGTGCAGGGGGCTTGCCCCCCTGCATTATGATGTGTCTTTGACATTTTAGTTCGAAAGTCAGTGAATCAGCTGTTTGATTTGCAGACTTTCAAACTTCTGAGAATGTTGAAGTTTGAATTTCATGCATTTGGTGCACCTAAATGAGTGATCAGTATTGTCAGTTATGACAATATGAAGGTAAACCCTTTGATCAAACTTAGAAACAGACTTTTTCAAAAACAGTGCCTTGTAACCCACTACTGTCCCCATGGTGAGATTTATAAAAATGTACAGCTATAAAACTGTCTTCTTTCTTATCAGTAATATCTCTCACATGTTCTAACAGCCTAGTTTTAAAACACTTCTTACTATCCCCCACATAAAATATGTTACAAGGGCATCTAAGAGCATTCTCTATACACTGACCTCTTGAATGTACAGAGTTCCACATGTTGTCCAGCCTTTGCCATCTGCAGGATTGACAGTTCTAAATAATGATAGACCATACCTATCAACCTCTTACAGCATGACATCTGGACAAAGCCTGACATAATTGGGGAACATAGGCCCAAAAACATGGCCATACTTGGAATATTGCTGTTATGCACTGAAAAAGTTGCTGATGTTACAGCGTTTGTTGTAACATATCTTTTCTTAGAGATATGATGGCATAAACACAAATGGATGTTAGCATTTAATGATGACAATCATCAGAGTATGCTACTGATTTGCCAAGGACAACAGCTGTCTGGGGAACAGACCAAACATAGCAGGCAAACCTCTGGCCATTATAGATAGCCCTACAGTTGAGAGCAATGCAGGCACAGAACTTTCTCAGACTGAAACCCATGCAGAAGTAGCATGTTCAGACAAACCCTGTGAAACTAGCAGTATTCAAAGCATATAACAGCAATACTCACATTCTGCCCCTAAGTCCTGAACCTTCTCCACTATTTAGTTGGCATGTCTCCATAAGTCTTGTTGTAAGAGGTATTAGCTCGCAGACCTCCAGGATGTCTTCCTCACAGGGAAGGCAAAGGGCAAACAACCACATGAAGTACTCAATTATAGGAGTGTGTTGCCCTGACATTGGCTATTGGAATAACTACACAGCTGCTCTGCATGCAATTAGCGACTGGGGGACACCAATTGGTGCATAGGCCATCACATGGTCATGAGCATTACCTACAAAAGTCAAGCTGCCACCTATTCAAACTAGCTCTGTCATAGACAGGAGTACAACCTACAAAACTGACTGACTGCAAGTCACAGAAAGAGTATATCACCAAATCTACTTTACAAAAAAAAAGGTATGTGAAATAAGTAAGCATGCAATTGAGTGCAGTAGGTGGTCTGTAATAATGGAAAATAGGAGTTTGAAAGAATATGTTTCAACAACTTGCTGTACTGATGTACTGCTAAACAGCACTGATGGCCATAGTATGTGGTTCTGTTTGCAGTGACAGATCACAGCTCAGGCCCCTGACTCACCCCAGGAAAGGACAGCTGACATTTGTCAACTACTGGAATGTCTGTCAAACCCCACTGACTTTGCCACTGCTAGGTCAGCTACTGGGATGTTGTACATATCCATATGTTACCTGTGAATATAACTGTGATACACCTGTTTGTCTTGTAAATCTAAATGACCTATACAGAGCATCTGCATAGTAAAGTACTGCTGCAGAAGTGTGTGTTGAAATGCGTGTGATTTAGTGAGTTCATACCATTCAACTGCACAGTGTTATAAGCACGTGTGCCTGATATCTATACTCACTTATACATAGAGTTGTGTTATGTTAGGCAAACCATTGTCACGTCTGTTAACAATGACATCGTAACATAGCCTAGTTATGAATGTTTGACATCCTCTAGGTTAGCTCTGTGATAGCAAAGCCTGTTGTGCAATCTGCTTACTTATCTATGTATGTAAATAATTTGTGCATGTTGTACTCATGTGTAATATTAGTTTCACTGCATACAACAGACATAAATGTTTACAGGTACTGGTTGTTGCATTGCTATGACAATGACATGGATAGTAGTATAGGCATGATTATCAGGTTGTAATCGGAGAAGTGTGCAACTGTGCTATGATCCCGTCTATGCCTACTACAAGCAGCTATATGAACACCTACATACAGTGGATAGCAAGAGTGTAGACACCCCTGGTGAAATGCCAGGTTTGTGTACTATACAAAAAGGAGACCACAGAAAATCATTTCAAATGTTTCCCAGCTTGAATGTGACCCATAACCTGTACAATTCTACTGAAAAACAAACAAATATAAAACATAAAAAACATACTATAAGCTGGTTGCATACATGTGCACACACATAAACCACTATTTGGTTGATACACCTCTTGCAGTAATTACAGCATTCTCTTTATGGGTACACACATGCCATCAATTAACGAGGCTCTCATTAACCCCAAATAATGTTCAACTGTACTAGTAAGATTAATTTGACATTTACCCAATTGTCTGCTACAGCAAAATA
The DNA here is from genome assembly GCF_019279795.1 of Protopterus annectens. Lineage (NCBI taxonomy): Eukaryota > Metazoa > Chordata > Ceratodontiformes > Protopteridae > Protopterus > Protopterus annectens. Next base: position 269,926,907 of record NC_056727.1, on the reverse strand, counting down.
CATGCTTTGCAGAGAGCTTACAAAGCATCAAAGGGATCTCACTGTGGAAAGGTATCAGTGAGGAGAAGAGTAGAGTCTCCACAACATTGGATATACCATGGAATACAGTGCAGGCAGTCATCAGACAGTGGAGAAGATATGGGACAACAGTGACACTGCAAACACCTGGACGTCCTTCCAAAATGGATGAAATGACAAGATGACAACTGGCCATGGAGGCTGTGAGGTCACATACATCAACACTGAAAGAGCTGCAGGAATGCCTGCCAAGTGCTAGGTGTGTACCGCATGTGACAACAATCTTCTATATACTCCATATGTCTGCCCTATGTGGTAGGGTTGCTAGATGGAAGCCTTGCCTTACACAGGAAAACATCCAGGGCTGCACAAACATTGCCAAACAGTACATCAAGTCTCCCAAAAGCATGTTGGACAGTGTGTCATGGTCTGATGGCACCAAGGTTGAACCTTTGGCCCACAATTCCAAGAAGTATGTTTGGCTCAAAACAATACTTTGCATCACCAAAAGAGCACCATTCCCCCCGGTGAAGCATGGTGGTGACAGTATCATGGTGTGGGGTTGCTTTTCATAAGCTGGAACTGGGCCTCTAGTCAAGGTGGAGGGAATTATGAATAGTTCCAAATACCAATCATCTTTGTCCCCAGACCTTTAGTTATCTGCTAGAAAGCTGAAAATGAAGAGTGATCTTACCTGTCAACATGACCCCAAGCATACATTCAAATTGAAAAAAAGAATGGCTTTACCAGATGAAAATTACAGTTTGGGAATGTGCCAGCCAGTGGCCAGACTTACATCCAATAGAAAATCTGTGATTTGCCCTGAATAGGGCTGGGTGCAAGAGATGCCCTCACAAATTGACATATTTGTAGCACTGTTGAAAGGAAGACTGGGCAACTATTACCAAGTAAAGATGTGCCATGATGATAGACTCTGACCTAAGACTACTGAATGCTGTCATTATCTAAACAGCTCCTTCCACAAAGTATCTGTTTAAGGGTGTGCACACCCATGCAACCAGCTTATTGTACTGATTTTAATTTGCATATGTTTTCCCATAACAGATTGTATGTTTTCAATGGAATTGTACAGGCTATAGGTCACATTAAAGGTGAGAATTGATTTGAAATGAGTTACTGTGGTGTCATGTTATGATAGCACAAAGATCAGACATTGTAACAGGGGTGTGTACACTTATAAATCCACTGTAACTGTATGGATTCAGCAATACCTGATCTGTAAAACACACCTCCACCAAGGTAGAGTAATCCACTTTGGTGGACAGCAGCAATACACAAACCACATAATAGGTTGCTATATTGGCTGTACAGGGCCACATAGGTGCAGGCAACAACTTGGAAGCATGTCCGCCTCTATCTGACCAAGCATGTAAGGTCACAGGTGACACCCTGTAAGGCTAACTATGACTACAAATCAGACATATCCACACTGCTAAGGACAGTCAAAAGGGTGTCTCCACATATGTTGTAAGTCTCAGTGGCAACAACACAATTCACCCTGTACTCATGGTAAATCACACCTCATACACGCATGCCATGGCTAGAGGCAACCTGCATCAAACAGGTTAGGTGTGAACATCACCTCCCCTGTCCCCCATCCATATAGGGAGATATGCACATCAACAACACCCCTCTCCACATCAATGGTGAGCAAGTATATATTGCCTACTAACAAACAACAACAGCAAGTCTCCATGGGGCCTGATAACATCCCTGTTTGCATCCTACATGAACTCAGGCATGTGCTCACAGTTCCATCACACACTGTAATTAAACACAGCCTCAGCAACATCCACACCCCATCCACATGGAAGATGGCCACTGTCATCCCTCTACACAAAAATGAATGGGGAATAGCGTTTTATGCAATTAACTGTCCATCATTGGGGAAAATATGACACATCAGGGCCAGGAGTGCAATGCCAGCTAATATTGTGCTGTTAGATTAAAGGGGTATGGTGTAGTTGTGAGTGCTGGTAACAAATATCTACTTCTGATGTGCAATTTCTGTCCATACAGTTGACAACTGTATGAGGTGCTATGATGTGTTTTACTGTTTATGTCTTCCAGGTGGGATGCAGCACTCAAGAAACCCACCCTACTCAGAGGCTGAAACAGCTGAAATCGTGGAAAGCATTGTCCAGAACTATGCTGTCATGTTTGGCTATGGGCAGGAATATCTGCGGGAGTGGACAGCCCTGTGGAATGACCTAGTCCACATGGTAAATGATATCAGCCTGCAAACACAGAAACCTATGAGCAGGTCCAGCATCCTTCAACCAACTTCATACGTAATGGCCAGTGAAGGGCTGCTGCCATAGCCAGAGAAAGCTCAGCCACAGGTGGAGCCCCATCCACGCAGGCCCCACTGACACCCACCGAGCTGCTCCTCGGCAACCTTGAGGCACCCACCACAAGCAGACAACAGCATGCCAAATCCAGCATTGTGGATGTGGGTGCCCCCCACACAATGGATGAGGAGCATGCAGGTAAGGCCCAAGTGCACATTACAAGAGTACTGTAGCATACATAGTTGTATCTGTAGAGTATCTACATGTATATATCATATAAGATAGTAGTTGTGGGCGGGGTTTGGTAATGCACATAAGTGCACATCTATGGTGCTGGGCAGCCTATTTTGTAGTATTGGAGGTTGTACTGTTAATGTGCAGAAATGCTGTTTCCCCCTGTACCAAGGCCACATGTGAGTCTGCTGATATTACCTCTCTCCCACACCTATTTAGCTCCCACTGGTCTACACTTGGGACAGCAGCCTGTAGCTGGTGAGTATGTAATTGTTTTGTTGTGCTTTACCAATACACACCTAGCCATATTGCTTGATGTCCATGTTCACTTGTGGTGGTGTTAACTGTAGTGCATCACAGTGGTCACCATGGGGGCCTATCTGAAGGGTAATGTAGCATTCCTGCAGCATACCTCACAACCTGCCAGTGCAAAACACCTGAACAGAGACCAACAAACAGGGGGGACAAATGGACTATGGTAGGGACATGTATGACACTTTAATCCTATACAGTGGATACCACAGTGTACACACCCCGGTCAAGATGCCAAGTGTTTCTGATATATACAATGAGAGACCGCAATATTATATTCCACACCTTTTCCAACCTGTAATGTGACCATAACATGAACAATTAACTTGTAAAACCAAACAATATGCTAGGCCACCAAATATGGGGTATACAATCCTTACAATATGATGGATGCATATGTATGCAACCCTCCAAATAACACACTGTAGGAGCAGGTTGTGATGTACTGACAGCATTTACTCTGCTTGGGTACACACTTGCCATCAAGTACAGGGACTGAATGTAACAATGAATAATGTTCCATTGTCAGAAAGGTGTATTCAAGACATTTGCCCAGTTGCCTCTACTAGAAGCAGCCATGGCTTACACACATCTTACAAAGCATCATAGGGATCTCATATTTGAAATGTATAAGTCAGGAGTAGGGTACAACAAAATTAACACAGCATTGCATATACCATGGAACACAGTGGCGATAGTCATCAAAAGGTAGATTAAATATGGGACAGCAGCTGTTGAAATGAACTAGATTGGCTTCCAAAACAGATGGAAAGACATGTTGATAGGCTGCCAGGAGACATGCAGCAAAAAAGAGGGACCTGCAGGACTCTCTGGCAAGTACTGGTTGTGTAGTACATGTGGCAACACTCGCCTAGATTTTGCATAACTCTGACCTATGGGGTAGGTGCAGTAGATAGAAGCATTTAACCACATCAAAAACCATGCAGAGATGTGTACAAGTAGCAAAACATAACATAAAGTCTCCCAAAGGCATGTTTTGAAATCTGTAATAGTGTAATGAGACCAAGGTTCAAACTTACAGCCACTATCCCTAAAGCTACATGTGGTGCACATGCAACACCACATTTCACCTGAAGACCACCATCCACATGTTAAAACTCACTTGTGGAACTGCCCTGCTTTAGGGTTGCTGTTCATTAACTGGAACTAAGCCTGTAGGCATGGTGGAGGGAATTATGAACAGTTCAAATAACACTTATGTGTGGGTCAAAGCCGTCAAGCATCTGCAAGATGGCTGAGGATGGAGAGGGGTTTCAGCTTCCAACATGACAATGACCTGAAGCATACATCCAAAGCTACCTAAGAATGACTCCACCTGAATACAATCAAGGGTATTCATTGGGCCAGACAAAGACCAGACTTAACACCAATAGTAAACCCCCACTGTGACCTCCAATGTCTGTGCACATGAGCTGGCCTTGCCAGCTGACATAGTTGGGGGACCTTTGCAGAGAAGACTGTCCAAATAATGCCAAGTAAAGATGTGCCATGCTGATACTCCCCTTCCCTGGAAGAGTGACTGCTGTAGTTGACTTAACAGTTGTTTAAAAAAAAAGCATTGGTTTAAGGGTGTCCACACTTATATAACCACCGTATCGTACACATCACACTCAGTATATTTCACAACTAACACATTTGTTTGTTTCTCAATTGGATTGCACAGGTCATATGTCAGATTTAAGGTGGGTGATGTGTTTGAATGCAGTATTGTGATCTAATTTTATATGAGACAAGAGCCTGCCATGTTAACAGGGGTGTATACACTTATCATATCCATGTTAGGCTTAGAAGGTTGTTGGTGTTACAGGATTTGTTTGAACATACATTCACTGCTGGTGATGAGGTCTGCAAATCAAATGTATGTCATTAATTAGTTACATCAATCCTCATATGATCCCATTTATGTGTGAGACAAACACATAGGGGTTGTGAGAAATAGAGAAAACAAGCAAACATATGTGCCAGACATCTACATATTCTTCAATGATTTGTACAGTTGTAAGGTATGGTCTACAGTAGTTGCCACTGTGCTAGACAGGTGAAGAGCAATAATGTGGACATGGGTGCAGTGTGTGCTAGGGGAATGGACATCACCTACTAACAGTACTCATGCATCCCAAACCCTGGGGATCACGTCAGTCACCCTGCTAGACAGGGGTCCAGGGAAGTAAATATTGTGAGAAGAAATATCCAGGAAATTGTTATGGCTAGGCTTGTATAGGCCCTAGGGCTGATAGCCTAGTACCAACCTATGAACCTATGTATTTGTTAGTAACAAGGATTGAGAATGGCTGCAATGCATGATGATGAGGGCTGCGTGTCATGCGTGTCACCTTTTGGGTAATGTGAGGTCTGTGTAATAGATTTGTGCCACCTCACCTGTAAGTGTCTGTGTGCATGGCAGCCAACCATAATGTACAGGTATTCATTTACATTTATTGTCTTCCTATCACAGGTGGCAAAGGGGGTCGGGGTCCCTCCCACTTGGGAACTGATGTCAGTGAATCCACAGACTCTGACAGTGATGATAGCCATACTGAGGCACAGGCAGGGTTGTCAGGGGCTGATTCTGTGCCATTGGTTGGCATCCCACTGTTGTCCACCCCATCCTCGCACACAGTCACAATGCCCACACATACCCTATCATCAGTGGCCATAGATAATGGACAGTTGGTGGGTGGTGGCATGGGACAGGCAAGTGTGGTGACTATGGCAAGTGTGGCTATAGACACCATCCATAGCCAGGCAAGGCCTCACACAGGCGGACAGGCAGGGGTGCTCGAAGGGGAGCTGCCGCCCATCATCCCGCTGTCACAAGTGCCACAGAAAGTGTCATCAGATGCATGTTTTGGACTGTTATGGAGGCACAGGCACATAGTGAACATAACACAAGACAGCTTCTCAGGTTCATGAATGCCACTCTTCCTGCTATGTGTGACAACCTCCATGACTGTGCTGATGCCCACCATTAGTATGCTGAGGTCATGGATAAATGGTTGGGTGAGATGGTGGGAATTCTTGACCATGGAATGTCAATCCTTGAAAGTGGAATGTCTGTGATAGAGCATGTGGTGGGAGTTGTCCGTCAGCCACATGGATGTAGGACAGCAGCACGAACAGTTGAGGGTCCACGTGGCCATGCAGCTTCTTGATCCCATAGTGGCAGTACCAGCAGCATGACTGTAGGAGGGTTGCTGTCCATGCCACAATGCAATAGGCCATGAGCACGTGATCCTGGCCATTTCCAACAGGGAAATGGATCCAGCAGACAGCAGTCATCATCAGGGAGTAGTACTGCATCTGGCCTTGTGCCTGGTCATGCCAGTGGGTCCCCTGGCAGGCCCAGTTCCCATGTCCATAGCCAGAGATGGTGAACCGCACACCCTGCCATGTGTGGTCCACAGCTGTCCAACATAGCCCTGTGTAGGGCAGCCACATGGCATGACTGTGTGCATACATACACACACACATCACCATCACAGCCAGGTCACTTCCAGACTTACACACACCACCTCTGCAAGGTCTATTTAATGAACAACCCCCAAACACACACACATGATGTCAACCAAATGGCCCAGCCTAGGCCTCTGGCAAACCCACACCACACCGAGTGCATATGATGATACCTGTGGCACATCCCTGTCATCCATACCACTGATACAGGGACATGCTAATATGGTTCTGATGCACAGGGGAAATTAGTAAAGTTTAGCAATGTAATGTTGTGTAAAGTGTTGTCAACCAGCATGTTTAATGGTTACATGTCAGAGTGTGTAGCTGTCCATCCATGATGCATTATTGTTGTGATTCACACTGACTGAATGTGGTCTCCATAATGTATTTTGTTTGTCTTCTATGTGTCTATGTGTCAGCAGGATGTGGCCCTGCAGACATTATCTACAAGGGGTATGGTAGTGTGGTGACACACTGAGTGTGTCATATCTATGGTACAGCTGTACACAATTAACAGGTCTGTATAACAGCTTTTGCATGTACCATGTAGCTCATAGGGCTGAGGGGTGTATACAGATAAGTGTATGGTGGCCGATGTCAGCAGCTCTTGTACACTAGACAATGGTAAGTGTAGTGGGTGTAACACACCTCATATTTGTAAATCCCACTCACCCAGAGGGTATTGTGTTGACCCAACACACACGCACACACGCACACACGCACACACACACACACACACACACACACACACACACACACACACACACACACACACACACACACACACACACACACACACACACACACACACAAAATCAAAATTGCCAGTGTTGGGTTTGAATTCCTACTCATTTACTTAGTGGTAGTACAGTATTCTGCAGTTATCACATGTGGCACAGAGCTCATAGTGTGTTGAGTTTCCAAAGAATATGTATAGTGAGTAACATCATGTGCCCTAATAAGGTATGGCAATCGGTGGTGTAGTGAGTGTGACAGGTCTCATACTAATGTCATGCATGAGTGTACACACTCCCAAATACTGCTATACACACCAATGCACACACACAAGTGTGCCAGTACTGTGATTAAGAGCCCTGCCTCTCTAGCTGCTCATTCCATAATGTTACATAGCTGTTGCACACAGCACAGGGCTTATAGGTCTGCAGAGTGTGTATAGATACCTCTATGCTTGATGTAAAAAAATGGCCCTCGTACAGTGGAATGTAAGACATGTGCTGGGAGTACAATGGCCTACAATTGTAATACATGGCCACCCAATGGATATATTCCTCATTCAAACACACACACTTAAAATACTACACACACACACACACACACACACACACACACACACACACACACACACACAGATGGCCATAAGAGAGGTCATGGTCAGCCTGTGTTTCCAGGACTCTTATAAGGACTTATGCATCCATTGGACTACTAGCAAGGTGTTAATTCATGGTAACCACATTGATTCCACACAGGATTGCAACACATCTTTTCATTCAGCCTAAGGCCAGTGTTCTGACAAAAGTTGGACGTCTCAGTGGGGCCTTTATGCAGGATGTCAACATGATATGGGGATGTACACATAGCACCCACCTTGGAATTGTCTGCAAACATTGTCACCCAGGGTACCTTTGTGTTGTTCTAGATGTCAGAGTCATACATGACAAACATGAGGGGACCCATGACCAGATCCTGTGTCATGACTGGCTGGCAGTCTGATATGGGGTCTGCTACCTTCACACTATGGGTCCCATGCATGAGCCAATTTGCAACCCACCTAATGACATAAGGGTTGATGCCTAGATGAGTGTGTTTGTCTTTGATTCCTCAGTGGGGAACGGTATCACAGGAATATAAGAGCCGCTTATCTTGTTTTTGTGTCCATAATGTTACATAGTTATTTCACATGACACACAGTATATATGACAACAGTAAGCCATGGAGCTTGTACAATTTCTCCTAGTCCAAATCTACTTCTAAGGTGACTGATATCAACAGGACTACGAAATTAGGGTGAGGGGAACTGTAAAGGGTGGTACACAACACAAAATGGTATAACCCACACAGTATATGATTCTCACACAAACACACAGTTGCCAGTACTGGGATTAGAACTTCTGCCTACCTAGTTATTTCTACTATAGTGTTGCACAGTAATCAGATGCACCATGGAGCTTATACAATTTCACCTAGTCCAAAGGTACTTCTAAGATGAATGACATCAACAGGACTACTAAATTAGGGTGGGAAGAGGTGTAAAGGGTGGTACAAAACTCAAAATGTTATAACCCACACATTATAAGATTCATACACACACACACACACACACACACACACACACACACACACACACACACACACACACACACATAGCCATAAGAGAGGTCACGGTCAGCCTGTGTTTCCAGGACTCTTATAAGGACTTATGCATCCATCGGACTACTAGCAAGGTGTTAATTCATGGTAACCACATTGATTCCACACAGGATTGCAACACGTCTTTTCATTCAGCCTAAGGCCAGTGTTCTGACAACAGTCGGATGTCTCAGTGGGGCCTTTATGCAGGATGTCAACATGATATGGGGATGTACACATAGCACCCACCTTGCAATTGTCTGCAAACATTGTCACCCAGGGTACCTTTGTGTTGTTCTAGATGTCAGAGTCATACATGACAAACATGAGGGGACCCATGACCAGGTCCTGTGTCATGACTGGCTGGCAGTCTTATATGGGGTCTGCTACCTTCACACTATGGGTCCCATGCATGAGCCAATTTGCAACCCACCTAATGACATAAGGGTTGATGCCTAGATGAGTGTGTTTGTCTTTGATTCCTCAGTGGGGAATGGTATCACAGGAATATAAGAGCCGCTTATCTTGTTTTTGTGTCCATAATGTTACATAGTTATTTCACATGGCACACAGCATATATGACAAAAGTAAGCCATGGAGCTTGTACACTTTCCCCTAGTCCAAATCTACTTCTAAGGTGACTGATATCAACAGGACTATGAAATTAGGGTGAGGGGAACTGTAAAGGGTGGTACACAACACAAAATGGTATAACCCACACAGTATATGATTCTCACACAAACACACAGTTGCCAGTACTGGGATTAGAACTTCTGCCTACCTAGTTATTTCTACTATAGTGTTACACAGTAATCAGATGCACCATGGAGCTTATACAATTTCACCTAGTCCAAAGGTACTTCTAAGATGAATGACATCAACAGGACTACTAAATTAGGGTGAGAAGAGGTGTAAAGGATGGTACAAAACTCAAAATGTTATAACCCACACATTATATGATTCATACACACACACATACACACACACACACACACACACACGCACACACGCACACACATGCACACACACACACACACACACACACACACACACACACACACACACACACACACACACACACACACACACACACACACACAGTTGCCAGTACTGAGATTAGAACTCTTCCATGTCTAGTTATTTCTACTGTAGTGTTATACAGTAATCAGACGTGCCGCAGAACTGATGCAATTCCACCTACTTCAAAGGTACTTCTTAGGTGAATTACATCAACGGGACTAGTAAATTAGAGTGAGGGAAAGTGTAAAGGTTGGTACACAACTCAAAATGGTATAACCCACACAGTATATGATTCTCACTCACACACAAGCAAACAGTTACCCGCACTGGGATTAGAACTCCTGCATATCTAGTTATTTCAACTATAGTGTTATGCAGTAATCAGATGTGCCACAGAGCTGATACAATTTTTCCTACTCCAAAGGTACTTCTAAGGTGAATAACATCAACATGACTAGTAAATTAGTGTGAGGGGAAGTGTAAAGGGTGGTACACAACTCAAAATAGTATAATCCACACACTATATGATTCTTACACAAACAAACACAAAAACAGTTGCCAGTATTGGGATAAGAACCCCTGCCTATCTAGTTATTTATACTATAGTGTTACGCAGTTATCAGATGAGTCACGGAGCTTATACAATTTTGCTTAGTCCAAAGGTACGTCTAAGGTGAATTACATCAACAGGACTATTAAATTGGGGTGAAGGGAAGTCTAAAGGGTGGTACACAACTCAAAATAGTATAACCCACACAGTATATGATACACACACACACACACACACACACACACACACACACACACACACACACACACACACACACACACACACACTTGCCAGTATTGAGATTAGAACCCCTGCCTATCTAGTTATTTGTACTATAGTGTTACACAGTTAACACATGCGCTACAGAGCTTACTAGACTAACAACTGGACAAAGGTGCTGATAACTGCAAAGCTGAAGTGAAGTATTACAGGTGGCAGAAAGTCTGCTTTCAGTTTTTTTCCTTACATCTTGCTAGTTCATTCTGTCTTGCACTTCAAATAGCATAATAGCTTTGCACTTCAACTGGTTATTGTATCAATAAGTGTAGCACAGCTGGGAGCCATCAGCAGTACGTATTCCTCACAGAATTAGCCCCAGTACTTAATACTCATGACAACCCTTCCTGGCATGATTGAAGTGCAGTTTTCTGTGCTTCTGCTCATCAACCTGGTGCACTTGTCTATTCTGAGGCACTGTTGCAACTGCCTCATGTACACAGAAATCCTCTCCTCTAAACTCCAAACACTCAGACCTGTGAGAGTTACCTATATATCACCAAATGTGGAAATATGCACTCTCCAGTGAAGACTGCACTATCTGGTCATGAGGATAAGGTCAACACCTGCACCACACCATGTGGAACACATAGCTCACCACAACACCCACTGTGACAGCCCTGAAATACATTAAAACACACACACCTTCACAGAGGAACTCAATGGACATTTACCCAAACAGCACAGACCAGCAAGACAGACAACCACTCAGACACCATGACACAGCACATGCCAAAGGACACATATGGCACCTACACAGTATGCCCCTCAACCTAAGCCCCTAAGTCTAACCACCTTGTACAATACAGTAATTATGCATGACTCAATACTGAAGCACACAGATGTCTCACTCACTAGGTTTATGGAGGAGGTAACAGCCAGCTGTCTAACACATGCCAGCATCCAGCACATGACACACCCAGTCAGAGCCTTCCACATCAACTGCAAGTATCACTCTGTCATCACCCATGTGGGTGTGAATGATCTTAGACACAAGTCCCTGGACTACATGAGAAGAAACATAGCTGAAATCTCAGATTATGTGGTCCAGGCAGGTGTAACAGTAGTCCAGAGCAGTATACTGCATCCAGGTACTGGATAAGTGTCTTGCCACCCCTATAGTGTCTTATTAGCCAGTGTTCAAAATCAAATTACCACTGTAACAGCTATACATGTATGCAAGCTGAGGCTTATGCTGCTCAACAGTAGACATCTAACTGTCAAGATGCAGTCACTCAAAGCACTCCTAATAGTGGAGGACATTGACATTTGTGCTGTAACAGAGACCTGGTTTACAACAGCAGACAGCAGCCCTGCACTAACAGGCTATGATGCATTCCACAGCTGGCAGCCCCAAAACATTGACCACACCTCCACAGGTGGTGCTGTCTCCATATTCATAATGGATATTCACACCTCCATACTAGTATCCCAGCATAATGCATCTGAGATACTTCAGGTACAACTGACTTTGGGTAATAGGGCAATACAGGTCATAGCCTGCTATGGGTCCCTATCTATGTCCTTAGACTGTCAATCCACATTCCTCAACACCCTGGAATCTATGAAAGTCCAACCCAACACTGACATAGTAGGAGACTTCAACTACCCCTCCATCAACTGGGAAAAGTAGTCAAGCGCCAATATACTTGCCCAATGCTTCCTGGAATTCATCAGTTCAAATGCCGTGGACTGGCTCATACTGACCCCCAGTAGAGGATGCAACTACCTTACCCTGTGTTGATTACTTACATATGGGACTGTTGCTTGACCACTGTTGTCAATACCTACCTGGTCAGATTCAAACATAATGTAATCAACATGGAACTCAACATCTCACCCACACCCCTTACAAAGGTAACAACCTTGAAAGACCACTCCAAACCTGACTTTGGAGTCATAAAAACAGGGGTGAATGACTTCACTATATCCATGGCAATGGCAAATAGCTGCATGACTGTTGAATCATACACATATGCACTGTACAAACATGTAAATGAATGCATGGTACTAGCCATAGCCAACAGAACAAAGACACTGCCCTCCAAACACTGGAAGCCAATGTGATCGTCCCCTGCCATTCCTAAAGTGTACAACAGATGGAGGACACTGTTGCAGAAAAAGGTGGTGTCCCAAGACTGGGAAACCCCCTTATTAGCATCAACCACAACTTAAGATCCCTCATGGAATCAGCTACAGGAAGCTATGAAGGCAAAATTTCAGCAGACACTGACAACAATCACAACAGCCTTTGATAGTTATCTCAACAACCTCCACAGCAATACCCACAGGTGCTGTGAGTTACTGCACAATGCTAACTCCTATCCAGAGACAACAGATATTGGCAACAGTCTTGCCAATACATTCAGTGCCAGCTTTACCCCTCTCTCCCCAAGGAAAAAAATAACAATGGCTGATGTATGCCAGGCACCCAGCATTACTGCAGACCAGGTTAGACCTACATTATTCATAGGCAAAAATACAGCCTCCATGGGACCCAAGCATATTCATGGCTGTGTTCTACATGATGTACAAAGAGACCTGGCACCACATCTGTGTGCCCTTTTCAGTCACAGCCTCATCTCAGGCTTTGTCCCTCCCAGATGACACACTGCTACAGTCATCCATCTCCATAAAGGGGTGGCATCTGTAAACCCTGGGAATTATCGGCCAATTAGCCTGATGACTTTACTATGTACAGGTTTGGACTACATCATCAGGGACCTGATTGAGCAAGATATAGGTGATCTCCTAACTTTGGACCCCACACAGTTTAGCTTTGTGAATGGCAGATTATACCTGCTTAACCTGGTTGACTTCTTTGAGTGAGTCACCAGGGCTGTGTTTGACAGTAAGGCACTGCATACAGCCTACCTTGATCTGGCCAAAGCTTTTGATACCATTCCTTATTCAGGAATTATTGTTAAACCCACAAAACTAGGCATCAACACCTATATCAGTGGGTGGGCTGCAAATTGGTAGACAGGACACACAGTGTGACAGTGGCAAAATCCTAGTCAGACTGGCAAACAGTCACAAGTGGAGTCCCACAGGGATCAGTACTGGGTAGTTTCCTGTCCATCTACTTCTTAGGAGTCCACCCCAACACAGAGGAACTCTGGCTGACCAAGTTCACAGAGGACTGCAAGCTGAGAGCAATCATTAACTCCACAAGTGATACAGACATCCTACAGAAAGGCCTCACTGAGACCAATGAGTGGTGTGGAAACCTTGGCCAGAAGCTTAACACCACAAAGTGCATCATCATCCCCTTGGTCAACACTCAGTTCCCAGTAAGTACCACATCAATGGAAGCCCAATGAACACTGTAGGCATTATAAGAGATCTGGGGACACAGATTGACAGCAACTTCTCCTTCAGCCACCACACTGACACTGCGGTCAGGAAGTCCTTCTATGTGACACATTGCATTACCAAGGATTTTGCATCCAGGAAGACAGAGGTAATGATCTCTCTGGCTACTATTCCCTCATTAGACCACTCATCAAGTATTCTGTCCCATTTGGCATGTATCTCAGTTGACACCTGCAACAGCTGGAGAGGCCACAGAAGCACCTTACAAAGAGGTTTCTAGGCATTAAACACACATCCTACACAGACAGACTCAGAAGATCCAGCTATTCTCTGTGTCATATCATCTAGTTAGAGTCTATCTGTGCTCAACTTACAAAGCCATGTCTGGCCCAGCTGTTTTAGAAATGCTACATATAAAGACATGCCAATCACTCCACACTACACACTGCAGAGACTTCTACCTCATTGCCACAATCGCCACAACATGCTGGTGGGATAGGTCCCTCAGCAAGATACTGCACATGCCCTGGAATACACTTCCCATGCATTTCATGCAGAGTACCTAGCTGACCCTGTTTCAGAGAAATCTTGATGAGTGGATGGGTAATAGACAGTTCACCCCAAGGATCACTGCAGTGGCTCTACTTGATACCAGCTCTAGGAAGTAACATTGGGTGCCACAATGGCAGGGCCATTCTATGGGTTAGGCTTGTAAAGGCTCCTGGGCCATTAGCCTACTGCACACTTATGAACCTATAAGGGGAATGCCATCAGCAGGACTGATAAAGTAGGGCAGTCATGTTAAACTTATCAAAATATGTTGTCCTACAAACAGACACACTTCTACACATACATACTTGCCAGATGTGAGAGTAGAACCCCTACCTAATTAGTTATTTGTACCATAGTGTTATGCAGTTATCACACACACCACAGAGCTTATTGGGTTGAGGCTTGATGAAAGGGACTTCTAAGTTTTTATTTTTATTTATTTATTTTACATTTGTTAACCGGGGGTGTCTGACTGAGCCGAAAAGGCCCTTTTTCAGCAGAGGCCCTGGGAGAAAAGCTCCACAAAGAAAAATTACAGACACATTTAGTTATTTAGACATAATCAGTATACACGCAAATTACAAGAGACATGTTTTTACAGTGGTATGCGGCACAAAGAGTTACAGTGGAGAGAACAATCAAAAAAGATATTAATTTTAAAAATAAAGGTAAGTAATAGATTTGTGGTGTACAGCTGAACTTTGGAATGTAGGTAGAATACATACATAGTACACAGGTACAGTACATAC
The DNA here is from genome assembly GCF_019279795.1 of Protopterus annectens. Classification (NCBI taxonomy): domain Eukaryota; kingdom Metazoa; phylum Chordata; order Ceratodontiformes; family Protopteridae; genus Protopterus; species Protopterus annectens. The sequence continues at coordinate 269,911,728 of NC_056727.1, read as the reverse complement.
ATTGTAGATTAGCCAGTGTTTGTGAGTATGATTGAAAAACTATTATCAATTGCTCTAGATTTAGTATGCATATGTTATCCGCTTTCACTAGCCTGGGGAGCAATCATGGCACTGCCAACTTTGCTTGAGATGTTGCCTGATGAGGTCTTTAAAGGAGGCTTTGGATGATGTGTTTTGAATGCTAGTAGGGACAGAGTTCCATTTTTTAGCCACCGAACTACTATATAGTGCATCTCCAAAGCTATTGTAGCTGTTGGTGACTTCTAGTAGTAGTTTGCTTGATGATCTAAGAGGCCTTTTGGCTGAGTGATGTTGTACTAGGTTTTTGAGGGCAGGACACTTATTGGGGAGGTAATAGATAGAATGACAGAGGCAGAGCTGATTGTAGGTTAGGAGGTTGGGCAGTTCAAGCCAGTGGAGCTGTCTCAAAGCAGTACAGTGATGAGTTCTATATGAGCAATTTGCAGCAAAACGGGCAATTCTGTTATAGCAAGCTTCCATTTTGCTTAGTTCAGTTTTGTTGAGATTAGTCAGAATGGGAGATGCATAGAGTAGGGTGGATAGAAGTTGGGAGCGAGCAATGGCTGATCTTGTGTTGTTGGTAAGAAATGGTTTGATACGGTAGAGTGACCCCAGTTTGGCATGTACTTTTTAATAGTTAAGTTCAGATGACTATCAAATTTTAGGTGGGAGTCTATGGTTATTCCCAATAGCTTAGCCTGTGCCACTGGAGCAATTGGAGTAGCATTTGTGGAGTAGATAGTGAATTGACTGTTAGTGTTTTTGTTAGAACTGGTTATAATCATAAGCTGAGTTTTCTTTGGATTGAGGATAAGTTGGGCTTTGGTAAGGTAGTTTTCAATGTCAGAGAATGCTAGTTGAGTTGTTTGCAGGAGGGTGGGAATGTTTTGTGCAGCACAGATTAAGGTAGTGTCATCTGCATACTGAATTATGGATGCATGCTGTGTGGAGGTGTGGAGGTCATTTGTGAAGACTGTGAATAGTAGTGGTCCTAAGATAGAACCCTGTGGGACTCCTATAGTTATGGGCAGCTGAGGAGAATTTTCCCATTTCACAGCTTGGTACCTGTCAGTTAAGTAGCTTTGGAACCAGGTAAGAGTGGAATTAGATAGATGATATTGGTTTAGTTTGTTTAGCAGGATTTGGTGCAAGACTGTGTCAAATGCTTTGGACATATCCAAAAAAAGAGTTGACACTTGCAGGCCTTCATTTTTGAGATGGTTTACTGTGTCTGTGAAGCAGAGGAGAGCTGTAGTGGTACTATGGGCAGGTCTGAAACCATGCTGAGTAGGTGACAGGATGTTGAGTGATATCTGCAGGACTGCTAAAATGGGAAAGGGGAAGTGTACTGGGCTTGAATGGATGCAAAAGCTTTAACTTGTAAACACATACACACAGTTTGACATTTGCCAGGACTGAGATTAGAACCCCCACCTAACTAGTTATTTGTACCATAGTGTTACACAGTTGTCACACAAACTGGGGATGAAGCCTGATGAAAAGGACTTCTAAGGTGAATAGTATCTAGAAAGGGGAAGTGTACTGGGTTTGAATGGACCCAACACACACACACACACACACACACACACACACACACACACACACACACACACACACACACACACACTTTGACATTTGCCAGGACTGAGATTAGAACTCCTACCTAGTTATTTGTACTCGAGTGCTACACAGTTATCACACACACCACAGAGCTTATAGAGCTGAGGTTTGATGAAAGGGACTTCTAAGCTCACACACACACACACACAAACACACACACACACACACACACACACACACACACACACACACACACACACACACATACACACACACACACACACACACACACACACACACATACACACACACACACGCACACACACACACACACACACACACACACACACACACACACACACACACACACACACACACACACGCACACACACACACACACACACACACACACACACACACACACACACACACACACACACACACACAGTTTAATGTTTGCCAGGACCTAGTTATTTGTATCCGCAAACAAGTTCTCACCATAGTAAAACCAAACCGAACCTGTGAAAGGAATCAGTATACAGTCATATGTTCCATAACACACTACATAACATAAATATGTGAACTGGAGTACAGCAGTGAGCCCAGAAGTCAGGTGTAATTATAAGAGTGTTGGTCCCGTAGAGTGTACGTACACATTAATCATGGATACCAGGCATACATATAAGGTGTAATGAATAATAACTCAATGCCAAAAAGGAATTATAATGCAAAGTCTAATGTAAGCAATGCTAAGCATTGCACAGAGCAGCTTAGGAGGTGTAAGCAATGTGTAGGGCAGCTAACTCATTCTGTACAGTGGTATACACCTTTAAACATTGGCAACTGTAGGTAAGCAGGTTTACCCATAGCTTAGCCTTTTCAAAACCAGCCAATCACGGAAAATTGCGGGAAATCAGCCCTACTTAAACCCAAGAGGCGGGAATACATCTCATAACTGGTTGTAGCTTCTCCTTGCAGGCACTATGGCAGTAAGAGGAGAAGGTGTGCTCTTTCAGGCACAGTGCTTGTGCATCCAGGAGTCCAAGGTCATGGCAGGACTCCTTGTCAAAGACCATGATCAGAGATTGCTGCAGGGCCAGTACCAGGGCTCCCAATATAAGGCAGAGGCCTGGGTCCATCTCGCCCGTGACCTCACCAGTGCCACTGGCATACTCCGAACTGGTGAGCAGGTCAGGCACCACTATCCCAACCTGAAGCGGCATAAGGGGGACCTCTTGGAGGAGTGGCTCCAAGAGGCTAGAAAGGCAAGGGATGTTCCAGTCGTGTGTATCACCCCAGTATGTGTATAATAATTTCCAGCTCAGGTATATCATGTATATGTATGGCTAAATATTCCTCTTATGTCCTCCACAGCTGCAATGGAGCAGGCCACGAACCAGGAGGGCCACATCAGTCGCCTGGTGAGCTTGTGACATGAGACAGGTCAGTAATACTCATGCATTCATTGTCATAGGAAATAAAACTAAAAGTAGTAGTAAATTATTCGCCTGTATAAAACCTGTATTGTTCAAGGCAAGTACCGCATACACTAGAGAATATGGCAGGAAGAGTCTCATATTGTTTGTATGTCAATAAAAGTGTAATAGCCTGATAAAACAGGTCTAACTGCTAGACTGCATTTGTATATTCTGGTATCATATGGTAATGTCGATTTGCAATCAAGTAATAGTACCGTTGTAATAAGCACTCTGATACCCACACCGTGCACTATAAATTGAATGTGTAGGAATGCCTGTATACGACAGGTGTAATCCCCAGATGCCATTTAGTACAACTGAGAGACACATAGACAGTAAACAGGGAAAATGCAGACAACTGAAACTGAATAGCACATGCAACTGAGATGTGAACTGTTGTTTTTTTAGCACATACAGCCACGGCTCGAATCCAGCCAGTGCTAGTGGTCTGCATACAGAATCATACCCCACAACTCTACAGATATGTCCAGAATGTCCAGTAAAGTGGCCCATATCTGTTGTCTATCAACCTATCCCCCTGGGAAATCAGTGGGTTGATCCCAGACATATAGGCAGCAAACAGGAAATACAACTGATTGACACACATCTATGAGAACAAAGCTGGCACAATAGCAACTCCCCAATACCTTATGTAAGTAAGAAGCCATGTATGTGCCATTTACACCCCAGCTTGTCAAGCTGTGGTCAGAGTGTGTACAGTAACAGAGTGAGATGTATGTGCATAATAGTAATGTGGAATCTGGTACTGTGTGTGGGAACAGTCAGGTAGTGCTAATAAACATTCCTCACACAGGTCTGTCAGATACCAACAATGTGCACAGAATTACAAGTATGATATGCAGTTGCTCTGAATAATGAGATATTACACATCACTGTTGCCCACACTGTCCTACAACATATAACTGTCTAGGAAATCTGTATGAGTGTTTAAATGCAAGGTCAGAATGCAAAAGCACAGGGGATCAATAAGACAGAAAGCAAATAGGAGATATACAGCAATATGTAACCAAGATCACACAAATACGTAACCCTCGAAATGCAGGACACTGTTTCGGTACAATAAAGGCTGTCTCTAAGCATATACCAGGACTTGAAATATCCAGACCAATGCAAAGGTCGTCAAACCAAGGTATATTTATTACAAAAAGCCCAAAGGCTAAAAACAAAACAAAAACAAATAACGAAACAATTAGTTCACTGATTTAATGCTTTCATCTCATATTCGGGAGACTTCTTCAAAATCAATATATACTCAAAATTCCATAATTTATACAACTTTCAAAAACTTATTAGGCTGTGCAATTGGCTGACATTTAATTACCTCCTAAATTTAAGGTTCAGATTTAAAGGCAGAATGTCCACATAAGCGCAAAAAACTTGAATATACAAAAGGCATACAAAACAATCACCTTATTGCTCATTTCTTATCTCAATTTTATTAAGTACAATAAATCTATTAAATAAATACATATAATTAAATATATGTATATAAAATATATATATATAAAATATAGATAAATATATATATATATATATATATATATATATATATATATATATATATATATATAAATGTTAATAAATACTATGTAAAATAATGTTGAATAAAATAATATTGAATAAAATGTTAATATATATAATGTATAACAATAATATATATGGTAAACTAGTACCTACTGATAAAAATGTAAAAATGTAAAACTATATATTACAGTAATGTTCCTAAGTGATAATAATAGTTGTGTTAAAATTATTATAGTTATTATATATAGTTATTATTATTATTATTAGTGTTATTATTGTTTATATGTTGTTATTGTTATTATTTCACCCATGTTTCTTTGGATCAGCTGCAAATAGTTTTAATGCAGGGGTGATGGAAATATGGTCATTGAGACCTTTGCCACAACATGCATCAAGTCTCAACTGCCAAATCATCTCACGAAATTCCAATAATGTTTCCCAATCACCCCCTCTTTCTGGGTATGCAACTTCTTCTATAACTCAAAATTTGTAATTAGCCTCCTTACATATTAATGCATGTCTGTACAGTGCATTATTTTCACAATGCTTATTAATATCTCTGATGTGCTCATAGATTCTGGTCCTAAGGTGGCGTTCCGTTTTGCCTATATAGTAACTCCAACAAGTTTTACAGAAAGCCAAATAAACTACTCCTTTTGAGTAGCAACTGTTGTATTTCTTTCCCCTTAAAATAATTCTTAAACTGGGGATACTAACTTCCTTACATCCAGCAATATAAGTACATTGAGCGCATCTCCCACATTTAAAAGTTCCTAGTTTAGTACACGTCCCTCCTACTTTACTATAATTGATTTCAATAATATTCTTAATATTTTACTCCTCCTTTAACTATATTTTATTTTACTCTGAAATACATTGGTTTTGGTAGGCATATTCTGGAACATTTCCCAAATTTCCTTAATACCTCTTTTTAACCATCTAATTCCCTTGTAATAAGTCAAGGTTAAATATGGTGTAATATCTGTGTTACTAGATTCCTGCCTACTAAAGGATCTTCTTCTCCCATTTTGATTGGAATCCATCATCAAAGTATCATCATTATTCAACAAAGGGACATATTTACTACCCCTTCCTAACTGAACATATTCCTTAATTGGTTTAATAAATTCAGATGGATATCCCCTTTCCAAAAACATCTTTTCAACATTGTTGATTTCATTTAGAAATTCATTGGTATCAGAGATCATTCTAGCCATTCTGATCATTTGTCCCTTGACTATGTTCTTTTTTAGTTGGTGGGGATGATCACTATCAAAATGTAGATACAAATTGGAATAATGTTCTTTTCTATAAATATTAGATTTGTAACATTTATTCTGATAATCTTTTTCTAATTTAACATCTAAATAATGTGTCATATCTTCCCCTGTTTGATATGTAAATTGTAAGAAACTAGTGGTATTGTTAATGTATTCTATAAATTTACCAATACTGTTATAGGAACCATTCCATAGAACAAAAATATCATCTAGGAAACAAAAATATTTAATAATGTGTTGACTAAAATCCGAACTAAAAACATACTGTCTCTCCCAACAGAGCATGATAATGTTGGCATATATTGGGGTGCATGCTGACCCCATTGCAACCCCTTCTTTTTGGTGATAATAATCCCCTTGAAAATATACATAATTGTATTTAAGAACTAATTCCATGTTTTCAAGGACCAATCTATACTCATCTGCTGTTAAAAAATCTGTCTCTGTCAACATCTTTTCAAACCACATTAATCCCTCCATCTGTGGAATGACTGAGAAAAGGTCCCTTACATCAATAGTAATAAACATAAAATCATCCATAAAAGGACTCTGTCCAATTTTACACAAAAAGTCCCATGAATCAATTAAAATGTGTTTATAATCATTATACAATTTCTTTAACTTAATATCCACATATATCGCCAATGGTTGTGTCTTGAAACCTTGTGAAGAATCTATCGGCCTCAAAGGTGGATCATATAGGGACTTATGTATTTTTGGGATACCGAAGATAACAGGTATGACAGGTTTTGGTACTTTTAAAAATTCATATAATTCTTTATCAATCAGCCCTTGTAATAAATTATCCTCCAATATCAAGTCTATTTTATTGTAGGAAATATTTATCTCGTTCCTAGAAACAAGTTCATATTGATTCTCCTTGTCCAGAATATCCATCATCCTTCTAGTGTAATCCCATTTGTCCATGATTACAACCCCTCCACCCTTGTCGGGTTTCATTACCCTAATTCTTTCATTATAACTTAATTCATTTAGCAGTTCCATTTCAATTTTAGCTAAATTGTTATCAGACACATGTTCCTTCTTGTAATCCTTCCTAATTCTATTGACAACGCATTTCTCGAAGTTCATAATTTCATAATGAAGGGGAGGGTTATATGTGCTTCATCTTTTTAAACTATTTTCTTTGAATTGTGAGTGTTTGTCCTTATACAAATACTTGAAATTAAGTTTACGGGTGAAAATTTTTATGTCCAGTAATATGTTTTCTATCCTGGGTTTTTTAGTAGGCACAAAAGAGAAACCTTTTATAAATAATTTAAAATAATTTTCATTAATAACAATATCTGTGTAGTTAAAAATATTAAAATTATTGGAAGTATTAATAATACTATCCTGTTTGTTTTCTCCTATATCTTCCGTTATAATTTTTTCAACATTTAAAAATGAGATATCAGTTTCCCTTATCTGTATGTCCTTCCCATATATCTGGTATTCCTGTTCTCCGTGACTTGCGCATATGAGGGTTGCTGGGTCCGATTCCGTATTCTCTCGGACCTCCTCGGCTCTTCCATTTCTAAAGGGATAACATCCCCTATATCACCATCTCTATAATTCTCCTCAAAATGTGATTCAATATTATATAAGTTCAATCCACTATTGTTTGAATTCTGTCTATCATCCTTACCTTTTCCACCATTTTGATATTTATTATTTCTGTAGCTGTTATGGTATTGACCCACATTATATCCTTTGCCTTTTTTAACTTCACCATAATAGGCAAAGCCTCTCTCATATGCATCCAAGTCCCTTTCCAATTTCCTTAATTTCCTGTTCATATTGATATTAATATTGTAATCAATGTCATGAAGCACCCTATGGTACATGTTTTTATATTCATCTATTGAAAATAAAATGTCATTACTAATCTCATTATACAATTTATCTACCTCTTTCTTAATATCTTCCATAATCTCAGTATTACGCTTCATCGTAACTTTAATAATAGCCAGCCCACAGTCATTTAATATATCACATATAGTTTTAAAAAACATTTTGTCATCAGTACAAATGTTTGGAAACTTACTTACTCTCAAACCTTTCGGTACAATTTTATCTTTAACAAATCTATCAAAATACCAATTTTCAACAACCAAAGTTTTGTATCTCAATAACAGATTTTTGAATGTCTTACATTTGTCCTTGTATGTCAGGCTACCCGTCGAAGCGTTCTTCTTAGCTTTGGTATGAGCATTGAGCGACTGGTTTAGCCATGTATCAAAGTCCATGTCCTGGCAAAAATCTGGTATATTGTAGTCTTTGTTGCCCCTTCGGGTATATCTAGAGTTTGTTCCACCATTCAGTTCTGTTTGCGAACTGTCTCTAACAGTCTCGCCATCACGCTTGCTATTTTTGGCGTCTGACGTCATCCCATTCACGCCTGCCTCACTCGGGCTGCTCTGCGCACATGGAATTTCATTGTCAGATCCAGGTGGGGAAATCTCTGTTTGTGAATGGGTTTGAATAACCCCGACTAATTCGCTGAGCAGGGAACTGTTATCCATCTAGAAAAGACTCCTCGTGACCGAACCAGCAACCAGAAAAATCAAACTTGTAACCAAGATCACACAAATACGTAACCCTCGAAATGCAGGACACTGTTTCGGTACAATAAAGGCTGTCTCTAAGTATATACCAGGACTCGAAATATCCAGACCAATGCAAAGGTCGTCAAACCAAGGTATATTTATTACAAAAAGCCCAAAGGCTAAAAACAAAACAAAAACAAATAACGAAACAATTAGTTCACTGATTTAGCGCTTTCATCTCATATTCGGGAGACTTCTTCAGAATCAATATATACTCAAAATTCCATAATTTATACAACTTTCAAAAACTTATTAGGCTGTGCAATTGGCTGGCATTTAATTACCTCCTAAATTGAAGGTTCAGATTTAAAGGCAGAATGTCCACATAAACGCAAAAAACTTGAATATACAAAAGGCATGCAAAACAATCACCTTATTGCTCATTTCTTATCTCAATTTTATTAAGTACAATAAATTTATTAAATAAATACATATAATAATATACATATAAACAATAATAACAATAATAATAATAATAACTATATATAATAACTATAATAATTTTAACACAACTATTATTATCACTTAGGAACATTACTGTAATATATAGTTTTACATTTTTACATTTTTATCAGTAGGTGCTAGTTTACCATATATATTATTGTTATACATTATATATATTAACATTTTATTCAATATTATTTTATTCAACATTATTTTAAATAGTATTTATTAACATTTATATATATATATATATATCTATATTTTATATATATATTTTATATACATATATTTAATTATATGTATTTATTTAATAAATTTATTGAACTTAAAATTGAGATAAGAAATGAGCAATAAGGTGATTGTTTTGTATGCCTTTTGTATATTCAAGTTTTTTGCGTTTATGTGGACATTCTGCCTTTAAATCTGAACCTTCAATTTTGGAGGTAATTAAATGCCAGCCAATTGCACAGCCTAATAAGTTTGTGAAAGTTGTATAAATTATGGAATTTTGAGTATATATTGATTCTGAAGAAGTCTCCCGAATATGAGATGAAAGTGCTAAATCAGTGAAATAATTGTTTCGTTATTTGTTTTTGTTTTGTTTTTAGCCTTTGGGCTTTTTGTAATAAATATACCTTGGTTTGACGACCTTTGCATTGGTCTGGATATTTCAAGTCCTGGTATATGCTTAGAGACAGCCTTTATTGTACCGAAACAGTGTCCTGCATATACAGCAATATCTATATAGCAGACACAACTGTGATGGACAGTGTTTAAGTTGTAGCAGACACAGCCATGGTCTGAATCCTGGGAGTGGAATTAGGTTGCATACAGAATCATACCCCACAACTTTACAGGTGAGGCCAGAATGTCCAGTATATGTGTTCATATCTGCTGCCTGTCCCCCTGGTAAGTCTGTGGGATGATCCCAGATGTTTAGCCAGCAAACAGGGAATACAAGGGATTGTCAAAAATCTATGAGAACACACCTGTCACTGTAGCAACCCCCAAAACTGTTAGGAGAGGAATATTTCAAGTGTGCCTTATCTACACTCCCATGTTGTCAAGCTGTGACCAAAGTGTGTACATTAACAGAGTGAGATGTATGTGCATAATACTAATGTGTAATCCGGAACTTTGTGTGGCAACAGTCAGGTAGTGCTAACAAACATTGCTCCCACAGGTACGTTGGATATGAACACTGTGCTGAGGAATACAGACCATTATAACATGTACTGGTACTGTTCACTCTGGTATTGTAGGTAATTGTGAGTATTGCAGTTTTTCTAAATAATAAAGTATCACTGGTCACTGTCACCCACACTGTGCTACATAATATAACTGTGTAGGAAAGCATGTATATGTGTGTATCTGGTCACTAAAGGTGGAAGAGGTCAGTATTCTAGATATGTCCTGGCACATCAGCATGTGGTCAACACATGGCCAGAGTCTGTGCAGAAAGAGATGGACAGCTATGTGCAAAACATCAACCTAGAATCCGGCAGTATGTGTAGAAACATTTAATTAGTGTTAACAAACAGTCCCTGCACAGGTATACCAGTTAAGAAGTGTACACTGCAGGTAAAACCGGTTCATGTGTAACGATGACAACAGCCATATCACTGTCCAAACTAAGGCTATAGGGTAGTGTAGTAAGATTTGTATGGTACAGATAACAGCACTGACTAGGAAAGTAATGTGGACTACAGGAATATACTAGTTGTTAATTGACATCTTTCTCTCCCCCACCATGTCTCCAACAATAATCAACATACACATCCCAACTGGTATGTAATGACTCTCATAATGTCCAATTGTTTGATAAGTATGTTAATGGTTCCCATGCATGTGCTATATTGAATTATTCCAACATTGGTGGCATGGTGCCATCACTGTACCTGCATGCTGTTCTTAATACCACTGTTGTCCCATATATGCATGTGTTCTGTTTGCCATGCAACTGATCTGTATCTGGTGTCTAGGTTAATGGGAATATCTAAGTATGCTGTTATACCTAACCCCGGAATGTGTTGACTATTACTAACCCACATATGATGATGAAATCTAAACACTATAGCATACTAGGGAAGGCCGGTCCCAGTAGTCCCACCTGTCACACCTCAGCTGGCCATGGCGCCGGGCACCAGCATGTCTTGGGCCCAACCCGGGACCTCCCAATCAATTGGTCCTGCACCACCTTCAGGTGGAACCACCTCAGGGGATGGGGCTCACCCCCAGGAGTGGGCATGGACAGGCACCTTTCACCTGTCACCAGGTCAGGGCTGTGGTGCGTAGAGAGATCAACCAGCAGTTTGGTGATCTTATACGCCAGCTCGAGGGCCAGGTGTCATGATTAGAGAGTCAGCCTGACTCTGGGACTCAGCCCCCTGTACAGCCACCTTCGGGGCTGTGAAGGTGAAGTGGTGACTGCCCATGGTTGGGGACCTCAGTCCCACTGTTACCACTAGGGGGCTTGTGGGATTCTGATATCTCAACATCCCTCCCCGTCAAAGTGTTTACCCCCCACATGTGTCATATACCGCCCCTGTATGCGTCTTGTTTGTTTTGTCTGTCAACCTACACAACCTACCTCCCCAAATACACCTACTACCCCTCCCCAACATCCCACTCTCACCTGAAACAAGAAAAATGGCAATCTGTTCCCACAAAAGAATCTCGCCCCATACATAGCTGTCCATTTTGCACATGTATCCAGTGGACACATGTAATCCAGTCTAATTGGCATCACACCATATTATTGTTGTCCTCACCCACTCCCAGGGGTTTAAGTGTCCAAGTATACCTCCAAATTTGGTTTATATGCACAGCTGTTGCTGTTGAGGAAATGGGTAGTTATGGACCTTCCCTACACCCTTCATGCACATCACTGGCTATTTTCCCTACTGTCTTTCCCTCTTTGTGCCCCTTATTTTACCAATTTCCTATCAACCCCCTTTTCTTTTCTTTTAAAGAAATTAGCATGGGGGGAAGCGAGAGTAAGCACTTTTAAGCAGTAGTAAGTGGGTTTAAGCCTGTTTGCATGGGGGTAAACAATGCCTACACAGGTTAAGCAGTTCAGAAGCTAACAGAGTATATGAAACTTTAACCGGAAGTTAACAGTGCTTACCTCCACGCAAACCCGCTTACAGCTGCTTTAAAGTGGCTTAATCACTCTGTATCCAACAGCCCATGTGCTGCCTCACAACAAAATAAACAGCGTCTGTAAGGTTCAAACCCAGGACCATGCACACCATAGCCAAATGAATTACCACTAAGCCATGTCAGATGTCAGATATACATAGCCCTGATGTTTTCAAAAACATATCCTCCAGCCCAGTCATTCTACAGTACAGAGAATGTATTCCAGCATTTAGATGTATGTGTGTGTATAAATATATTAATATCTAAACAGATACAACATATCTATATATGTAGGTATATATATATATATATATATATATATATATATATATATATATATATATATATATATATATATATATATATATATATATATATATATATATATATATATATATATATAGATATATATATGTGTGTGTGTGTGTATATATATATATATATATATATATATATATATATATATATATATATATATATATATATATATATATATATATATATGTATATATATATATATATATATATATATATATATATATATATATATATATATATATATATATATATATATATAGATATATATATACATATATAGAAATATATATGAACATATATACATGCAAATGCCTACATCTATAGCTATGTATGTCTACATCTATATGTCTACATATAGACAGCAGATTTTTATATATATATATATATATATATATATATATATATATATATATATATATATTATACAGGTGTATACTGACATACATCAGTAGATAACAATGGGGAAATAACAATAACATATATGTCCTCATGCAATGTTAATAGGATTGAGAGGGCCCAAATATACATCTTGTACGAATAGGTATACCCCCAACAGCCAAACACATCCCCCCTGCAATGCACTACCAAGTGTTGCAGATCCCATAACCAGGACCAGACACAGCATGGACATCCCTACGATACATATGCAGATGACTCTACTATTATCTGCTCAGCCACTTCTCAAACCGAACTACAGACCCTTACCCAGAAAGCATTTAATACTGTTGAAGAATGGTTCACAAACCATTGCCTCCTCCTAAACCCAAAAAAAAAACTAAACTCCTACTCTTCTCACCAACCCGTAAGTCCACCCCCATACATTTCACACTTACATCTTACAATGGTACTCTTATTTCTCCCGATTCTACTACCAAACTCCTAGGGATAACAATAGACAATAACCTCAACTTTGATAGTCATATTAACAGTACAACAAGAAACTGGGATCCCGCTATAGAATCAAACCCTTTCTTACACCAGTAGCCAGGACTGCTATAGCCAGAACTCATCTAATCTCTACTCTACTCTATGCTTCACCCATTTATATGAATCTTTCTAAAAACAACCTCAACAAACTGGCAGTATCCTATAACAATATTGCCAGATTTGCTACTGACTCTCATTTCAGAACTCATCACTGCCTTAATCTAAAACAACTTGATTGGCTAGAGTTTCTACACCATCTCCAATTTCTACAGCTTGCTATAGCCCACAAGACCCTGTATCCACCCACCAATACTCTCAAGCCTCTTTACCCCCTACAATAATCCAAAAAATTTATAATCATCAAACAAACTATTGTTTAACACTTGCAGATCCAACAACTCAGCAGGTGACTCCCTGTTCTCTAATACTGTTGGAAAGCTATGGAATTTACTACCCACTGAACTCACAACTCTGTCTTCTCTTACACTTTTTAAAAAGAAACTCAAACTATACCTCAATACACACTGGTTATGTTCCTGCACTAATCCTGACTAACTTTCTTACTTCTCACCAATAACTACCGTACATCATCATAGTCTTACCCTTATAGATTCTTTTTACCATGAAACTGCTAATTAATTTCATAAATATATGTATATAACATCCTCTCATAAATATTATCCTTGCTGTTTACTGTTCTTGCTATGCACAGTTGGAGTATGGTAGTTAGTATTTTCTCTAACAATGTTTAACTATTTGCTATTATTTGAAAAAAAAAAATTTTGTTCTAACTAAAATGTATTTGCTCTAACTACTACTATTTTCTATATTGTATTTTACATATATATTTACTGTTATTTCCTTCTATATTGTATTTTGTATGTATATTTACTGTTATTTCCTTCTATATTGTATTTTGTATGTATATTTACTGTTATTTCCTTCTATATTGTATTTTGTATGTATATTTACTGTTATTTCCTTCTATATTGCATTTTGTATGAATATTTACTGTTATTTCCTTCTATATTGTATTTTGTATGTATATTTACTGTTATTTCCTTCTATATTGTATTTTGTATGTATCTTTACTGTTATTTCCTTCTATATTGTATTTTGTATGTGTCTTGGAGCTTTTCTCCCCGGGCCTCTACTGAAAATGGGCATGTATCCAGTTAGACTAGCCCGGTCAACTAATGTAAAATAAATAAAATAAATAAATATACACAGACACATATATGCAGATACAGATATACATATATATGTATACATAAATTTATATATATATATATATATATATATATATATATATATATATATATGTAACTGCACATATACACACAGTGATATGCACATTAAGTTACATATGTAGTACATGCACACAATATGGAACAGCCACTATTCCTACAGTTACCACCTTACCAACTGGAGACTGTATGAGCCACCCATACAAATGATATTCATTGCCTGCAACATTTACCCACAGAGATATCAAAGGTTATAACACCACACACAGGTGTGCATAAATGGAAAATCTTTATTTGTGTACTATTACAGTTGAATGTGCCATGTCATACCGCTGTTTACACACGGACATCCAAATAAACTGAGTAATGCAACTGTGAAACAGGTATAGTAACACAGTAGTCCGGAAATGTTAACAAATGTTGCTGTCCAGGCCAAGGCCATCAAGTAGTTCAATAGTAAAGACAGACTGGGCCACAGGATACCAAACAATCAATGGTAGGTAATGCAGGTGTATAGTTCAGCAGCCTCAAACTACACTCTGTAGACAATCCCTAGGGGGTGAAGTACTCAGTTGACACACTGGGATGTAACTGTTACATAACAAGGCACAACTGACACCATCACAAGCACACTGACAAACAGAACAGTCTGTATGGCATAGCAGGTTCTATAGGCATGCCACAGCACAGAGTAACATACACCTGTGTGTAAGTGCATCACCACAACCAATGTGAACACAGCCACAGCTGCATATGGCATGCTAGCATATTATTACAGTATATGGACTATCTGTTCAACACCAACCTCATATGTGCCACCCATACACTAGCCCTACATATACTGGGCTGCTACACAGTGTGGTCCACTGCCTGTCTGTGGTAAGAGACATGTGTGTGTATGGCCCTACAAACAAGTAAGCCGATAGGGTAACATACAGTGGAACATCATGTAACATCAGATAGAACAGGACCAAGAACAATGACATCTACCATAGTCTGTACATAGGCCAAAGTACATATTAGTAATACACACACTGCTGACAATCACCATAATTACACAGACCTCAGAACTGTACACAGAACCACAAAATTTCCAGGTTATGTCATCAGATGTAAACCCTACTATACATTACATGTGTAGCAGTCTGATATCTCACTAGGTTGTTACCAGATATGAAGTCACTAATTATGGTGCACAGTACATATGCAGCCCTTACTGCATGACATATGTACAAAGGTTGTCAGGGTTGTGGCTGGAGGCATATATACAGGACCAATGTTGACATGTTGCTGTGATAACCTCATACATTTACTGTTGTAACAGAGTTTGTTGCACCATACGTCCTATGAGGGATTTGACATCAATAACTCTCACGGCTGTCACCATCTACAGACTGCAATCCTCACACTACCTTCTGCAGTTCACAGATAAGTGCTCAGTGGGTAATACCGGAAACAAAAGGCACCCACACACTGGCCAGTCTGCAGATGGCCCTACAGATGGGTGTTCCCTCATTAACATAGCACTGACATGGCAGGTATGTAAACATGTAGGACAGCCATATCTACACAAACCCTGTTAAACCAACATTACTCCAAATGCAGTATAGCAGCACTTACAGTCTGTAGTCAGGTCAGGCACATCCCCCTCCTGTGTGTTGGCCTGTCTCCACAGTGTATGTTGTACACCCCAATCCATCTGAGATGCTGTTTGCCAAACAACAGATCGAGTTCCTGCTCACAGTGAATAAAAGGCCCAACAGCAACATCATGTTCCTAGATATTGATGTGTGCTTCCATGCAATTAGCTATGGGAATGTTACCACAGCTGTTCCATATGCAATCAGCTAGAGGAGGGCTGCAATTCGTGCAGAGACCATCAGCTGATTCTGAGCATCACTTAAAATATACATGCTGCTGCCTAAGCAAAGTAGGTGTAAGTCTCCACATCCACCAGACAGGGTGTAAGAGAGGCAGACAAAGGCACAGAAAAGCCAGGGAGGGGTGGGAGAGTAAAACTTATGCATGTTTGTGTCACACACCTACCAGTACAGAGTATCAAACCCCCAATGACTATGCAGTGCTATCACATGTCCATGCAGTTTTTGGATGTGCCACATAGGTTACATGTTGGGGAGCCCTCAGAACATATATGTGATGGTGAGTGACATCTGCAACAGGGATATGGTGCTATGTGGTAGGTGTAGTATCCATGCCTGCCAGCATGAACAGGTGTCAGCATCAACACAGCCACACTCTCACAGGGATGCACAGATATTGCCACACTTAGCAGGGCCAGGAATACAACTCATCACTAGTGGGATTGTCACAACACACTACTGTGCAGGTATCACATGCACCACAGGCATCATACAGAGGTTATATGTGCAAAGGATATGTGGGGGTGTCTGACATCAGACAGTATACTTCAGTATGCCAATGGGGGTTGTAGTGAGTATGAATGTGGTCATATGCATATTACACCACCCACACAGACACGAGTGCCAGTACTGACGTGCATGTGTGCACTGCTTCACGGGTGTGTTGTGGTTGACGGTGCAAGATGGCTATACAAGGATAGGTGATGGGTATACCTTGGCATCAGGCCACATGACAATGGACTGCATTGTGGATCAGGGCTGTAGTGTCTGGAGTTGTTATATATATATATATATATATATATATATATATATATATATATATATATATATATATATATATGTAACTGCACATATACACACAGTCATATGCACATTAAGTTACATATGTAGTACATGCACACAATATGGAACAGCCACTATTCCTACAGTTACCATCTTACCAACTGGAGACTGTATGAGACACCCATACAAATGATATTCATTGCCTGCAACATTTACCCACAGAGATATCAAAGGTTATAACACCACACACAGGTGTGCATAAATGGAAAATCTTTATTTGTGTACTATTACAGTTGAATGTGCCATGTCATACCGCTGTTTAGACACGGACATCCATATAAACTGAGTAATGCAACTGTGAAACAGGCATAGTAACACAGTAGTCCGGAAATGTTAACAAATGTTGCTGTCCAGGCCAAGGCCATCATGTAGTTCAATAGTAAAGACAGACTGGGCTACAGGATACCAAACAATCAATGGTAGGTAATGCAGGTGTATAGTTCAGCAGCCTCAAACTATACTCTGTAGACAATCCCTATGGGGTGAAGTACTCAGTTGACACACTGGGATGTAACTGTTACATAACAAGGCACAACTGACACCATCACAAGCACACTGACAAACAGAACAGTCTGTATGGCATAGCAGGTTCTACAGGCATGCCATGGCACAGAGTAACATACACCTGTGTGTAAGTGCATCACCACAACCAATGTGAACACAGCCACAGCTGCATATGGCATGCTAGCGTATTATTACAGTATATGGACTATCTGTTCAACACCAACCTCATATGTGCCACCCACACACTAGCCCTACATATACTGGGCTGCTACACAGTGTGGTCCACTGCCTGTCTGTGGTATGGGACATGTATGTGTATGGCCCTACAAACAAGTAAGCCAATAGGGTAACATACAGTGGAACATCATGTAACATCAGATAGAACAGGACCAAGAACAATGACATCTACCATAGTCTGTACACAGGCCAAGGTACATATTAGCAATACACACACTGCTGACAATCACCATAATTACACAGACCTCAGAACTGTACACAGAACCACAAAATTTCCAGGTTATGTCATCAAATGTAACCCCTACTATACATTACATGTGTAGCAGTCTGATATCTCACTGGGTTGTTACCAGATATAAAGTCACTAATTATGCTGCACAGTACATATGCAGCCCTTACTGCATGACATATGTACAAAGGTTGTCAGGGTTGTGGCTGGAGGCATATACACAGGACCAATATTGACATGTTGCTGTGATAACCTCATACATTTACTGTTGTAACAGGGTTTGTTGCACCATATGTCCTATGAGGGATTTGACATCAGTAACTCTCACGGCTGTCACCATCTACGGACTGCAATCCTCACACTACCTTCTGCAGTTCACAGATAAGTGCTCAGTGGGTAATACCGGAAACAAAAGGCACCCACACACTGGCCAGTCTGCAGATGGCCGTATATATGGGTGTTCCCTCATTAACATAGCACTGACATGGCAGGTATGTAAACATGTAGGACAGCCATATCTACACAAACCCTGTTAAACCAACATTACTCCAAATGCAGTATAGCAGCACTTACAGTCTGTAGTCAGGTCAGGCACATCCCGCTCCTGTGTGTTGGCCTGTCTCCACAGTGTATGTTGTTAGAAGTACACCCCAATCCATCTGAGATGCTGTTTGCCAAACAACAGATCGAGTTCCTGCTCACAGTGAATAAAAGGCCCAACAGCAACATCATGTTCCTAGATATTGATGTGTGCTTCCATGCAATTAGCTATGGGAATGTTACCACAGCTGTTCCATATGCAATCAGCTAGAGGAGGGCTGCAATTCGTGCAGAGACCATCAACTGATTCTGAGCATCACTTAAAATATACATGCTGCTGCCTAAGCAAAGCAGGTGTAAGTCTCCACATCCACCAGACAGGGTGTAAGAGAAGCAGACAAAGGCACAGAAAAGCCAGGGAGGGGTGGGAGAGTAAAACTTATGCATGTTTGTGTCACACACCTACCAGTACAGAGTATCAAACCCCCAATGACTATGCAGTGCTATCACATGTCCATGCAGTTTTTGGATGTGCCACATAGGTTACATGTTGGGGAGCCCTCAGAACATATATGTGATGGTGAGTGACATCTGCAACAGGGATATGGTGCTATGTGGTAGGTGTAGTACCCATGCCTGCCAGCATGAACAGGTGTCAGCATCAACACAGCCACACTCTCACAGGGATGCACAGATATTGCCACACTTAGCAGGGCCAGGAATACAACTCATCACTAGTGGGATTGTCACAACACACTACTGTGCAGGTATCACATGCACCACAGGCATCATACAGAGGTTATATGTGCAAAGGATATGTGGGGGTGTCTGACATCAGACAGTATACTTTAGTATGCCAATGGGGGTTGTAGTGAGTATGAATGTGGTCATATGCATCATACACCACCCACACAGACACGAGTGCCAGTACTGACATGCATGTGTGCACTGCTTCATGGGTGTGTTGTGGTTGACGGTGCAAGATGGCTATACAAGGATAGGTGATGGGTATACCTTGGCATCAGGCCACATGACAATGGACTGCATTGTGGATCAGGGCTGTAGTGTCTGGAGTTGTTATATATAGATATATATATATATATATATATATATATATATATATATATATATATATATATATATATATATATATATATATATGTAACTGCACATATACACACAGTCATATGCACATTAAGTTACATATGTAGTACTTGCACACAATATGGAACAGCCACTATTCCTACAGTTACCATCTTACCAACTGGAGACTGTATGAGACACCCATACAAATGATATTCATTGCCTGCAACATTTACCCACAGAGATATCAAAGGTTATTACACCACACACAGGTGTGCATAAATGGAAAATCTTTATTTGTGTACTATTACAGTTGAATGTGCCATGTCATTCCGCTGTTTAGACACGGACATCCATATAAACTGAGTAATGCAACTGTGAAACAGGCATAGTAACACAGTAGTCCGGAAATGTTAACAAATGTTGCTGTCCAGGCCAAGGCCATCATGTAGTTCAATAGTAAAGACAGACTGGGCTACAGGATACCAAACAATCAATGGTAGGTAATGCAGGTGTATAGTTCAGTAGCCTCAAACTATACTCTGTAGACAATCCATATGGGGTGAAGTACTCAGTTGACACACTGGGATGTAACTGTTACATAACAAGGCACAACTGACACCATCACAAGCACACTGGCAAACAGAAAAGTCTGTATGGCATAGCAGGTTCTACAGGCATGCCACGGCACAGAGTAACATACACCTGTGTGTAAGTGCATCACCACAACCAATGTGAACACAGCCACAGCTGCATATGGCATGCTAGTGTATTATTACAGTATATGGACTATCTGTTCAACACCAACCTCATATGTGCCACCCACACACTAGCCCTACATATACTGGGCTGCTACACAGTGTGGTCCACTGCCTGTCTGTGGTATGGGACATGTATGTGTATGGCCCTACAAACAAGTAAGCCAATAGGGTAACATACAGTGGAACATCATGTAACATCAGATAGAACAGGACCAAGAACAATGACATCTACCATAGTCTGTACACAGGCCAAGGTACATATTAGCAATACACACACTGCTGACAATCACCATAATTACACAGACCTCAGAACTGTACACAGAACCACAAAATTTCCAGGTTATGTCATCAAATGTAACCCCTACTATACATTACATGTGTAGCAGTCTGATATCTCACTGGGTTGTTACCAGATATAAAGTCACTAATTATGGTGCACAGTACATATGCAGCCCTTACTGCATGACATATGTACAAAGGTTGTCAGGGTTGTGGCTGGAGGCATATACACAGGACCAATATTGACATGTTGCTGTGATAACCTCATACATTTACTGTTGTAACAGGGTTTGTTGCACCATATGTCCTATGAGGGATTTGACATCAGTAACTCTCACGGCTGTCACCATCTACGGACTGCAATCCTCACACTACCTTCTGCAGTTCACAGATAAGTGCTCAGTGGGTAATACCGGAAACAAAAGGCACCCACACACTGGCCAGTCTGCAGATGGCCGTATAGATGGGTGTTCACTCATTAACATAGCACTGACATGGCAGGTATGTAAACATGTAGGACAGCCATATCTACACAAACCCTGTTAAACCAACATTACTCCAAATGCAGTATAGCAGCACTTACAGTCTGTAGTCAGGTCAGGCACATCCCCCTCCTGTGTGTTGGCCTGTCTCCACACTGTATGTTGTTAGAAGTACACCCCAATCCATCTGAGATGCTGTTTGCCAAACAACAGATCGTGTTCCTGCTCACAGTGAATAAAAGGCCCAACAGCAACATCATGTTCCTAGATATTGATGTGTGCTTCCATGCAATTAGCTATGGGAATGTTACCACAGCTGTTCCATATGCAATCAGCTAGAGGAGGGCTGCAATTCGTGCAGAGACCATCAGCTGATTCTGAGCATCACTTAAAATATACATGCTGCTGCCTAAGCAAAGCAGGTGTAAGTCTCCACATCCACCAGAGAGGGAGTAAGAGGGGCAGACAAAGGCACAGAAAAGCCAGGGAGGGGTGGGAGAGTAAAACTTACGCATGTTTGTGTCACACACCTAATAGTACAGGGTATCAAACCCCCAATGACTATGCAGTGCTATCACATGTCCATGCAGTTTTTGGATGTGCCACATAGGTTACATGTTGTGGAGCCCTCAGAACATATATGTGATGGTGAGTGACATCTGCAACAGGAATATGGTGCTATGTGGTAGGTGTAGTACCCGTGCCTGCCAGCATGAACAGGTGTCAGCGTCAACACAGCCACACTCTCACATGGATGCACAGACATTGCCACACTTAGCAGGGCCAGGAATACAACTCATCACTAGTGGGATTGTCACAGCACACTACTGTGCAGGTATCACATGCACCACAGGCATCATACAGAGGTTATATGTGCAAAGGATATGTGGGGGTGTCTGACATCAGGCAGTATACGTCAGTATGCCAATGGGGGTTGTAGTGAGTATGAATGTGGTCATATGCATCATACACCACCCACACAGACACGGGTGCCAGTACTGACATGCATGTGTGCACTGCTTCACGGGTGTGTTGTGGTTGACGGTGCAAGATGGCTATACAAGGTTAGGTGATGGGTATACCTTGGCATCAGGCCACATGACAATGGACTGCATTGTGGATCAGGGCTGTAGTGTCTGGAGTTGCCCACACAGGTGGGTATTGTATTCACCATCCACTCAACTGGGTGACTATTGCATGTGGCCAACGCTGTGCATTGCTTGCCATGTATGTGTTCCTTAGTCCATGATATGGACAGTGTCTGGGATGTGCACAACTCCCACATGCATGTACTGTGGCATGTGGAACTGTACCTGGGGTGTCTGACCTATGTTGTGTACAATGATCATTATCATCAAATGTGCCAGTCCTGGCCTCATGCATTGGGAACTGTTCATGAACAGTGGGTTGGCTCTGCACCTACATTGATAGCATGATACTGGTATTCCCTGGAATCAGTGGCATCTGTATATACAGGGCTTGTGTTTCAGGCATGTTATGTCCTTTTTGGGTCACATTTGATGGCACCACAGGTGTTGCAGGTGTGCAGTGGGGAACATGGGGGAGGTGGTCTGTCGACATATACATGCCTATTGGACTGATTGACAGGGTGCTATGCCCTCTGTAGCCCACTGCAATCACACCATGGTTAGTATCATGGGCAATATGCAGGGTACTAACAACATAGTGGCTGTTGCCTAGGCAAGTGTGTGTGTGTGTGTGTGTGTGTGTGTGTGTGTGTGTGTGTGTGTGTGTGTGTGTGTGTGTGTGTGTGTGTGTGTGTGTGTGTATGAGACATGGGTTGAGAGTGTACTCTGGGTAATACAAGGCTTGTTAATGCTGTTCAGCTAACATTGATGTTACATTTAGGGGTATGAACTTGCACCACAGCCTCTTGGCTATTTCACTTTTGTTATCTTTGTACGGTGGATATTGTGATATATACTTGGCCCACCATATAAGAAGTTTGCAAAACCAACTCCACATTGTGTCCAGTTGTTAGACACTCACACCCACCCCTACACAGGTATGAATGACAAATACAGACACACACACACACACACACACACACACACACACACACACACACACACACACACACACACACACACACACACACACCTGTCATGTCTGGGATTAGAACTCCTACCTAACTAGTATATTACACTATAGCACTACGCCATTATAGGACTTGCCATGGAGATTACTGGGGCTCTCCTTCCCCAAAAGTGTATTTAACAGTGAATGACATCAGCAGGATTGCCTAAGTAGGGCATTTAAATTCTAGTGAGTGTGACTAGCCTAAAGTGCATTGCTCTCTACACAGAAATTGAAACACACACAAAACATCCACAACTGACATGTTTGGGTAAAGAACCCCTAACAGAGGTCTATATCACACTACAGCATGGAGCTGTTATAGGACACACCATGGGGATTACTGGAGCTCTCCTTCCCTAAAGGTATATTTCACAGTGAATAACATCAGCAGGATTGCCAAAGTAGGGCATTTGAATTGTAGTGAGTGTGACTAGCCTAAAAGGCATTGCTCCCTACACAAACATAATAACACACACAAAACATCCACCAGTGCCATGTATGGGGATAGAAACCCTGCCAGACTTCTATATCACACTACAGCATGATGCTGTTGTAGGATGCACCCCAGAGATTACTGGAGTTCTCCTTTCTCAAAGGTGTATTTCACAGTGAATGACTTCAGCAGGATTGCCAAAGTAGGGCATTTTAATTGTAGTGAGTGTGAATAGCCTAAAATGCATTGCTCTCTCTACACACAGAAACACACACACACACACACACACACACACACACACACACACACACACACACACACACAGACACACACACAAAAAGAAATTGCCTGGTCTGGGATTAGAACTCCTACCTAACTATTCTATCACACTACAGCAGTACAATGTTATGGGATGTGCTATGGATATTACTGGCCTACAACCTTCCCAGAGGTGTATTTCTAGGTGGATGACATCAGCAGCTTTGCCAAAGTAGAGCATTTGGATTGCAGGGAGTGTGACTACCCTAAAAAGCATTGCTGTTTACACAGACAGAGTCAGATAGACACAAACAAACACACAGACAAACATACTTGCCAAGTCTGGGATTAGAACTCCTACCTAACTAGTTTATCACATTACATCAGTATGCAGTTATAGGATGCGCTACAGAGATTACTGGGCTACAACTTTCCCAGAGGTGTAGTTCTAGGTGGATGACATCAGCAGCCTTGCCAAAGTAGAACATTTGGATTGTAGGGAGTGTGACTAGCCTAAAAAGCATTGCTCTTTACACAGACAGAGTCAGACAGACACAGACACATGCACACTTGCCAAGTCTGGGATTAGAACTCCTACCTTTACCACACTATAGCAGTATGCATTATAGGATGCACTATGGACATTACTGGGCTACCACATTCCCAGAGGTGTATTTCTAGGTGGATGATATCAACAGTCTTGCCAAAGTAGAGCATTTGAATTGTAGGGTGTGTGACTACCCTAAAAAGAATTGCTCTCTACACAGACACACACACACACACACACACACACACACACACACACACACACACACACACACACACACACACAGCTGCTATGTCTGGAATTGGAAGTCCTACCTAACTAGTTAATCACACTACAGCAGTACGCAATTATGGGATGTGCCACAGAGATTACTGGGTTACAACTCTCCCAAAGGTGTATTTCACAGTGGATGACCTCACCAGGCTTGTCATGGTAAGATTATGGGGAGGTCAGTTTGTGTGCATGGGCCGTAACCCTTTCATTTAGAGGTTGGCACACCACATGCAGGCACACACAGGGTCACAGCTGCTAGATGACTACTTCCTTGTACAGTCATGTTGCACAGCTAGCACATGCACCGCATAGTCTGTAATACCGGTGGTTAGTATCTACAGTGAGTGACATCTAAACCTCATGAGGTTGTGGCACTTTGGCTATGTGGGACAGGCCTGGATGGCTCCTTGTCACAGTCACCCTCTTCCACACATCTACGTACGTCTACCTTTGGCTTATTATAGTGTGTTGTTCTTCAATATATGTCTGTACTCCTGTCCACTGTGTGTGCAAAGCATGTGTGGTGCATACTGAGGAGTGTTGGCACTAACATCTGCAACTGCCAGATATGCCTGGTCCACTGGTGTTTGTAGATATGGCCTTCATGTGTTTGTGTCTGAGCATGCCCAGTATGACCTTTCAGTATGTTGTTGACCAACATTGCCTTCATTTCTGTAAAACAGTGCCTTTATTTTTCTAAGTGTGTGAGCATGCCCAGTATGTCCGTCTATATTGAATGTGTGGATCAAGTCCAGGTATTCTGTACTGCAGTGCTGACCTATGTGTTGTACACCTACAGGTAGCATACTGTTTCTGTAGGGTATCGTCGATCATTTGGCATTGACTGTTACTACATTCTACATTGGATGGGGGGGCACACCTGACTATTTCTATATTTCTACACAGGATTGGCAGGGCAAACCTGACTGTTACTACATTTCTTTGTAGGACGGGGGGCACACTTGACTATTTCTACATTTCTACACTGGATTTGGGGGGCACACCTGACTGTTACTACATGTCTACGTAGGATGGGGCACACACCTGACACTTGTACACGTTTGCTATGACTGTACTGGTATGTCAGGTACTCCATTTTATTCTGTAGTCTTACCTATCATGCTGACTAGAGGCATACCAGTGTACTACAGATCTTAGCTTTTATTTACCTACATATTAGTGTCTGACTTCCTACACTTCAGAACTGACATCTCACTGCCTGACCTTCTGTAGTCTGTCTGTGTAGGTTGGGGGGGGGTTACCCATAGGCCTCATTCAGAGGCCATAGCACAGCCCTTTGTTTGTCTTTGTCTACACCTGTCCTGCTGGCTGTGACTGTTGTTGGGTATGTGAACCCCCCTAACTGGTATGTGTGAGTCACTTACACTTGTGGGTGTCCCAGTATTGAGGGTGGTGCTGCAGGGCTGCCTATGTTGGATGCACATAGTACACTCCCTACACATGGTTGAGCACAGATAGTGTAAAGTTTGGCATACATTTTACTGTATGCGAGAGTCAGAGAGAGGTGTTATTACCTGGGTCCCTCCTGTGTCAGTGCATGTGCTATGCGTTGCCTGTTTGCCAAGGCCAGGGCATACTGGGCATGCCTCCTTCTGCCTACTGGGCCAGGCTCCGATTGTTCCTCCACTGAGTTACTTTGTGCCTGTGTAGGCCTTGGCAATGGTGGGGGGCTGTGTGGCCCTGCCCTGTGCTTTTCCTGCTGCAGCTGTTTCCACAGGATCATATTACGTAGCATGGCACATATAAGGACAATTTGGGTAGATCTAGCTGGTGAGTACTGCAAGGCTCCACCGGATGTGTCCAGGCACTGGAACCATGACTTGAGCATCCCAAACACATGCTCTACTATAATTCTGATCTGTGTGTGTGCCTCATTATGGAGTTCTTGTTCGGGTGTGTGTGCATTTCTGATGGGTGTCATCAGCCACAGCTCCAGTGCATATCTAGCATCCCCCACTAGGTGACCATGAGGGATGTCCCCACTGGCAAATTTCTGGTACAGCTGCATCAGATGCCAGATGTGGGAATCATGATAGCTTCCAGGGCAGTCAGCACACACATTCATTATTATGCCGTGGACATCACACACAACCTGGCAGTTGATGGAGGGGAAGCCCTTGCAGTTGATGTAGACACTACCCTGCTACAGAGTGGTGCTTTGATGTATATGTGCATGCAGTCTATAGCACCCACTATCTCAGGATATTCTGCTATTTGGTGGAACAGTTGCATACTGCTGGCCAACGCCTCATGGGTATTGGGGAAATATACGTGCTCACCAACATGTACTGACATGACATCCAGGAACTGGTTGAGTACCCTGAATGTTGATGCTTGTGAGATCCCCATGATATCCCCAGTTGGCCTTTGGAAGGTACCTGTAGCTAGTATTCTTAGGCCTACACATACCTTGGTATCCACTGGGACAGGTTCCCCTCTGTTAGTTCTGTGTGTCAGGCATGTCCGGCACAGCTCAACAATTTGCTGAAGGAGGTCCTTGTCCACCCTATAGCGCTCCACTATCTCCAGCTCTTGTAGCCCCTGGTAGGTTACCCTGGGTCTGTACACTCTTCTTCATCTCCTCACTGTGGGTTGGTCAACAGCATTCACATCCTCACCACCCTCAGCCTCTTCCACAAGTTGTTGTATAATAGCTATTGCAGCCCCTATCATTTTGCTGTTGTAAGTGTTTAAAGTTCCCCGCTTGTTTACACCGGTGGTGTAGAGTGTGGAAAAAACAGCGCTGAAGGTGTTTGCATAGTTTATAGTAGTGTTCTGGGCTGGGCTGGTCTGCTGCCTGTGTAATTGGCTAATTCTGATACATTTCACCTGCCAGCTATGCTAGTTCTCCTTGGTTACCTTCCTACTGCTGTTTTCCCTTCCCATTGCCTTCCTTTTTAAGCCCGGAGGCATGCCACACAAACACAGTGCTCAAATGCGCACAGAGCTGCTATTTCCTGGTTTAACTTTTTTAAAAAACTTTAAAGCCCAGTGTGCGGCATGCACACCCGCTTAAGCAATGTAAAGAGTGCTAGGCAGATTCAGACACACCCCCTAGCTTAGCTGTGTTAAGCTAGGAGCAAACCCGAGCCACAGAGCTCCAATCCACTTACAGTATGCCTGACACACACCCCTATGATGTCAGCTAACTCCTAGGCTTACACCAAGCTATTCCTGCTCTTACACTGTTGGGACCTGACTAGCATGCTGGGGAAAACTGGGATTCACTACCATTCCCCTCATTTGCATAGGATTGCCTGCTACTGTATAGTTATGTGTCTCACACTGAGCCTCCCCCCTTAGCAACCACTACTCACTGGCCATGTTGTCTTCTGTCTGCTATTGACTTGCATGGCAGAATAGTGATTTTAGTTAGGATGCTTAATTTAGGTTTATTTTGTTATTCCCCCCTCCGATCCTGTTTGTGTGCTGCTGCCCTACGCTTAAACAGCCAAGATCGGCTAAAAAAAATAAAAGTTGATTTTTTTTTTGTCTGTTTGCAATGCCAATGGAATTATACTTGGCCATTGGCATGCTTTCGAACTGATATGCAGCCTTTTCCATTTTGGATTTTGCAGAAATGTACTCGATTACTAACCAAGTACATTTCTGCAGATTGCACTAGTCCTGCATGGCCGGTTGCAAGCTTTCTGGATCACAGATTCACCTCATTTGCATGGATTTCTCCTGAAAATGGAATGATTTGCATACGGGGCTTAGTCCATGTAGGATTAGTGCAGGAGCACTTGTGCATGTCCCTGCCAGCTGGTTCCTGGATCGCACGGCAGGCATATTGCCTGCTAGAGCTCCTGCACTGATCTTGTACTCCATGCAAGGCATAGAGAATCTGGGGGAATGTCATGTTTACCCATTTGTTTTCTGACAGAAGAAAATTCTCTTCTTGCTTTACTGACCTCTAAGGAATCTTTAATTACTGAGGCAATTTCTCCACCAGTCTATATTTTTTTTATTCAATGACAGGAAATATACCTCTCAACTGTCTAGGTTTTCACAGAATGTCCAGATTTATGTTTTGTATTTTGGTCTGTTCCTCATAAAATTTTTGGTTTTCTGGCAAACCACTGGCCAACTACTGAGGATTGAAGTGACTAAATAATGACATACATTTGACTTTCATACTTCATATCTTTCAGAAAATGCATGTTATCACAAAATGTGTTATTCTAGCAACCTTCTATGTTTATAATTGCAATATTCAAAGTCTGAACCTATTTTTAAGCCTTTGACCCCCCCCCATTATTTTAATCTTTGTCCAGATTTCTTGCTATTAGAGATTTAGAGGTATGACACGAAATTATTTTTTACTATATAGATCTAAGCGTTCTGATAATTATAAAACAAGAGGTTTGAAGTTCAGTGTTTACTCTCCTAATATGATAAGAATTAGTCTGTGCCATTTGATCTGGGTAGAACCTTTTAAGAAGCCCAGACATTTTGTGGTTGGTATTACCATACCAGACAGAGGATGCCACAGGTTTAGTGTTCTTAATTTTCTAATATTCATTCATCTTGATCACATTTTAAAATATTTTAACGCCCCTCATATTGCTTTAAATGTACTTTTTAGTAAGAATGATATTGTAATAAATTTCAACATATTGTACACTTTTGAAATGTGTGATATCTGATAATATGTTGTCTGTTTTGACAAATCTTAAGTAAATGTTGAATACTTTCCCCTTGGTTGATGGTAGTAAACTCAGCATAGAATTACTTTATAATCTAAAAATGCATTCTAAAGTATGGTTTAGTGGTGCTGGAACAGCAGAGTAAAATTGTAAGTAAGAAGTATGTTTTAAATTTATTATTTCATAAAAGATATATGAAACACCTAAAAATCCTGATTTTACACAGAAGTAGTTTTCTTAAGCATTAACAACATATTTTGAGAATTACAGGTATAATTGTCTTTGCTGCATACATCATAAGCAAAAATTATCTTATATTCAATGCTTCCTTTCAGGCATTCATCTTTTATACTTTATTTTCAATTGCAGTTCATTGTACATTTGGCAGGAGGATTACTAAGGGTCAAAACTGAAAGAACAAGTGACTGTCTATAAAGGCAATTTTTTTAGTAGTTTGGCATTTGAATAAAGGCATATCTGTATTGCACATCATGCTATATACTTATTTATTAGTTAGTTAGTTAGTCAGTTAGCTAGTTAGTGAGTTGGTTAGTTTGTTAATCAGGTGTATTGACTTTGCTAGGACCTTTTCAGCCAAAAAGCAATTAATAGGTATAGCAAAACACAAATCACAGGACGCAAATCATGTGAACATGATAAAGTAATAACAGCTGCTGCAACACAGATAGTATATAGTTAAACAGTGACAGAATATAAATTACATTACGTACAAGTTGCACAAAGCCAGCTGATCAAGTCATACCTCTCAATCTCTTATCACAAGAAAGCTGGACAAAGCCATAAATAATGGGATGGCAAAGGCCCCAAAATAGGGAGATTTTAAAATATTGCTCTTACAAACTTAGAAAGTTAATAAAATAACAGGTTTTGCATCATCATGAATTTTCTGAAAGGTATGAAATCTGAAACTCAAATGTCTGCCATTATTTTCTGACTACCTCTCAATGATTTTCAAGAAAACCATAATTTTATGAGAAACAGACCAAAGTAGGAGGCAAAAATCTGGACATTTTGTGAAAATCTGTACAGTTGAGAGGTATGGATCAAATTATAAGTTTTGAAAGTGTAAGCTAGTGGCACATGCTGTCAAAACGATAACTAATGATTCTGCCAGTGTGACTCTGAAACAGACATATTTGCTTTCTTCATTAGTCAGATTGCTTCAGTAGGCTGGAGCCTACTTGTAAAAACATTTTACAGATACAGTTAAAGAGATACAGCTAAAGAGAGGTTTGATCAATTAGATGGCTTCATTGCTTGGGTGTGAGTAGGAAGAATAAAATAAACAATTGACTTTTAATTTATTTGCCAGGAATAGACAGAAACTGTCTTTCAGCAGTTTAAAGGTAACACCATTAAGTAAGAAGCTTGCTCTAGCAGAAGGTAAAAGGAATAGTAGTATAATAATGTTTAGTGGATGGTGACATGTTGATTATTCTTAAAATGTTATTTTCTATGTTTGGTGTGTTAGTGTGTCATGTCCTGATCATGGAGTGATAACTGAAAAAAGTATATTAAATTCTGGGTTGAAGGTTATTTGTAGCAATTACCAAATTTGCTTAAAAGGTAAGCAAATCTAAAACATTATAAGCTGCCATGAGTTATGGTAGAGTTTTGCTGAAAGCATGGTCAGTGTGACTGCCAAAGGAAAGTGTGTTATCTAGTAAAATCCTGAAGTATATCTGTTGTTTTAAAAAAAAGAAATGTAGCACCTACATGAATCAATGATTTTGGGAGTGGAGATATTTTTCCATGTTTTAAAAATACCAAAGGACAGTACTGTGAATTTCTCTGAACTGATAGCATGTTTATTTTGTGCTAGATAATGGGTGAACTGCGCATCAGCACCCTGATTGGAGAAAGAACATTCTCAAGCAGGGTATTAATGTACAAGTAATGCCCACTGAATAACAAGTCTGCCACTTCATGGCAGCATATAAAGCTGCCATGGAGCTTGGACAAAAAAAATTAACAGCTGCCATTATTTTACACTCGATAAGCAGCGCGTCTGCTATTTAGCGAGTGTAAAATGTAAAAAAAATGTGTATGTGTCTCTGTGTTTATGTCTGTGTGTCTGAAAGTGTATGCATGCATGTGAGTGAAAGCGAGAATGACCGATTCATTATTTTACACTCGCTAATCAGTGCTTTTGCTGTTTAGCGAGTGTAACAAAATAAACAGGAGAAAAAGTGTATATGTCTGTTTGTGTATGTATGTGTATGAGTGTGTTTATGTTTCTGTCTACGTGTGAGTGAATGAGTGCATGAAAGCAGAAGCGACTGTGTGTATATATATGTATGCATGTGTGAAAGCAGAAGACAAAGTGTATGTGTGTATAAAACAGAGAAGGAGAGAGAGGGAGAGAGGGAAAGAGAGAGTGAATAGTGAGATCAATTGAGCCATTATTTTACCCTTGCTAAACAGCACGTTTGCTGTTTACTGAATGTAAAGTAAAAGAGAAAAAAAAAATGAAAATAAAAAGTGTGTGTGTGTGTGT
The DNA here is from genome assembly GCF_019279795.1 of Protopterus annectens. Lineage (NCBI taxonomy): Eukaryota > Metazoa > Chordata > Ceratodontiformes > Protopteridae > Protopterus > Protopterus annectens. Next base: position 269,879,521 of record NC_056727.1, on the reverse strand, counting down.
GTGTGTGTGTGTGTGTGTGTGTGTGTGTGTGTGTGTGTGTGTGTGTGTGTGTGTCTGTGAATGAAAGTGTATGCATATATGAAAGCAGAAGAGACTGTGTGAGTGAGAGACAGAGTGAATAATGAGAGTCATCCCTGGCAGCAGCAGCATCAGTTAAAAGGAATGCATACCTCTCAACTATACCTCTCAACCTCTCGGCACAAGAAATCTGTACCGTGCCACAAATATCGAGGGACAAATGGCCAAAAATAATGGCAGATTTTACATATTGCTCTTATAAACTCAGAAAGTTGTTAGAACAACAGAGTTTCCATTAGCATGTATTATCTGAAGGATATGAAGTCTGAAAATCAAATGTCTGTCACTATTTAATGGCCTCGAGCCCCAGTCATTTGACAGAAGCGAACACATTTTATGAGGATGGGAACAAACATATGAGACAAAACTCTGGACAGCTGAAAGGTATGCTCTGTTGACTCTTAGCTCAAAATATCTGGATAAACCTAAAATAAACAGGGGACAAAGGCTCAAAATAGGAACATATCTTACTTCATTATTAGGCTTTGTGTTAGCATGAATTTTCTGAAACAAAGGTGTGCATGAGAGACTAAGTGAGAATGATGGTAAAGACACTTGCATACCTCTGGACTCTTCAGCTGAAGAAATCTGGATACAGCCTAAAATAAAGAGGGAACAGAGGCTTAAAAGCAGCATTAGATTAGAATTACTGCCCTTACAAAATTAAAAACTCGCTTAAGATTCCAAAGACAACCACAAGGCATTCTATAACTATGTCAAGAATCTAAATGGCAATGCTCAGATCTGCTCTGAGCTAGAACAGAATGGCATAAAATATACTGATCCAAAGGATATTGCCAATATCCTGGCAGATCAATTTAGTGCCAACTTCACCCCCTCTCACCCGGTAAAGTGCCGATCTCAATACCAAAAGATTGCCAAATTCCAATAATCATGGTCACACAGGTAGAAACCACACTCTCCAAAGCTAAGAATACAGCATCCATTGGACCATATGATATCCCAGGCTGTGTACTACATGAACTACAAAATGAACTGGCACCTCACCTAAGTGTCATGTTTAATCATAGCCTCACCTCAGGCTTCGTGCCCACTGAGTGGTGCACAGCTACAGTTATCCCACTGCACAAGGGAGGATCCGCCTTGGATCCTGGGAGCTACTGTCCCATCAGTCTGACAAGCCAGATCTGCAAGGGCATGGAACACATTATCATGGAACTTATAAACAAAGACATTGGCAACCTTCAAACACTGGACCCCACCCAGTTTGGGTTTGTGAAGGGCCGATCTTGTCTCCTGAATCTGATTGACTTCTTTGAATCAGTCTCCAGAGCTGTGGACGAGGGTAAGGTGGTCCATACAGCCTATCTGGAGCTCGCTAAGGTCTTCAACATCATCCCCCACTCTGGAATCATAGATAAACTTACTAAGCTGGGCATAAATCCCTACATTATTCGATGGGTTGCCAACTGGCTTACTGACAGAACCCAGACTGTAAAAGTAGCCAACTCCAAATCCAGCTCCAGACAGGTGTCAAGTGGAGTACCTCAGGATTCAGTCCTGGGACCACTCTTGTTTGGCATCTACTTCTCTGAAGTACAGGCCAACACTAAGGGACTCTGGCTAACAAAGTGCGCAGTTGACTGCGAACTGGGAGCCATTACTGAATCCCCAAATGATGTGGATATTCTACAAAAGGGCCTTACAGAAACAGATGGCTGGTGCCAGAGCCATGGGCTCAAGCTTAATGCCAAGAAATGTATAGTTATCCCCTTTGGGAAAAAAACATGTACCCATGAATTACCACATAGGTTTCAGGACACTAAACATCGAAAGTGTGATGAGAGACTTAGGGACACAGGTGGACAGTGGTCTCACTTTCGATAACCACATCACCACAACAGTCAGGAAATCCTTCTATGTGGCACACCTCATCAATAAGGGTTTTTCATCCAGAAAAAAGGAGGTCATTGTCCCACTGTACTCATCCCTCATTAGACCCATTATAGAGTATAATGCCCCATTTGGTATGTACCTCACAAGACATCTGCAACAGCTGGAAAGGCCACAGAAATACCTCACTAAAAGAATCACAGGCCTAAAGCAGATGTCATATCCTGACAGTCTAAAAAACTCCAGCTATACTTTGTGGCATATCGTCTACTCAGAGGCAATCTCTGCTTAACATACTTGGCCATGTCTAACCCAGAGCTGTTGGACATGCTCCACTTAAAGAAATCCCAATCCCTCGGAGCCATACGCTCCAGAGATCTAAACCTTGTCATCACAATGATCAAAACATGCTGGAAGGATAGATTCCTGACCCACAGACTCCCCATACTGTGGAATAGACTGCCCATACATGTCAAGCAGAGCGCCTCCTTGGTCCTCTTCAAAAGGAACCTTGATGATTGGATGGGAGATAGGAAATTCACCCCGGGGATCATGTCAGTCGCCCTGCTAGACAGGGGTCCAGAGAAGTAAATATTGTGGGAAGAAATATCCAGGGAATTGTTATGGCTAGGCTTGCATAGGCCCTAGGGCCAATAGCCTAGTACCAACCTATGAACCTATGAATTAAAAGGATTTGTGTTAGTATGAATTTTCTGAAGAAAATAATGGTCTGAAATTCAAATTTATGTCATTATTTAGTAACTTCAATTTCCAATGAATGGCAACAAACCAAGCATTTTAGGAGAAGGGACCAACAAATAAGAAAATAAATAAATAAATACCTGGATATTTTTTAAGTGTTATATTTTGGATGTAAAATGCTTCCTCCAACACCATTTAACATATATTACAACAAGTTTGAAACATTAGGTGGAGGAACTATTTTACATAAAAAAAAAAAAAAATATATATATATATATATATATATATATATATATATATATAGATAGATAGATAGTACTTAAAAATAAGTAAGTAAAACACAACAATTTTACAGAGAATCCATTCTCTAAGTGCAATAATGCCCTTCAGGGCGCGTGTTCATGTATAATTAATGCCTTTCATCATAACACCTCTGGGCAGGCATGTATTACACATTAACACACACCATGTCAGGCATTATTACTTGCATAACCATTTCCAAGATGAGGAAACTTGCTCTGGAGTTATTCAAAACAGCCATCTGCTCACAGTTCCTCACTTTAATATTTAGATGTCAGAATAAAAAAAAAAAATCATTGTTTCTTGTACACTCTTTTGAAAGAAGATATGGACATACAATTATGCAATGCTATTATTTTATCATCAAGAACTGTCACTTCCACCTGAACCAGTGCTATAGAGGAATAAAGCCATAAATCTGGACCAGATGATCCAGATTTTAATAGGAGCTCAGGCATTTGACAGTTCAAACAGAAAAGGGTCAGGTTAATCCCTGATGGAAGTACAAACTCTCAGAGCAAACACACGCAGTTTCATTTCCCTGGTTTACACCAAGGAATCAATTACAGTGTGCTGTATATGAATATACACAGCAGTCCTGCTGTCATCTGCCATGTGAGAAAGAGGGGGATGATGTAGTACTGACACCTATTACACATCCTACCCATGGGTGTTGTGCATATATTGGGATTAGCATGAAGAAAGTATAAAAACTCCCTGAGGAGCAGTGTGACTCTGCTATAGGATATAATCACCTCTCTGGTCCTGAAAATGGTCAGAATCAATCTGCTGAAAATTGACAGAGTTCAGTAGACCCAATAAATGAAGAAAGCCACTAGGTTCATCTAGTGGTCAGCTGTGAGTGAGCCAAAAATGGGCCAGAAAAACATAAAAAAAAGAAAGAAGTAAGAAGATTTATCACTCCCTGAAGAGTTTTATATTTAAAGCAAATGTCCAACCAAGTTATTCATACAATCTTTAGTTTAAGTTCTGTATTCCCTGATATGTTCGCAGTATTATTTTTCAACTTTGAACTTGTCTCTTATTCACAAAGTGCAACAGCACCCATGGATAGGGTGTGTAAAAGGTGTCAGTGCTACATCATAATAATTTTTATTGTTTTATTATATTCCATAGAAAATTAAAACAATACAAATAAAATTAAGAAAAACTATCCACTAATATAACTAACAATAACACCACAGCATATATACAATATTTACATAGATGCTTCCAAGTAACACATTGAATTATACATGAAGAATATCAAAGTAGTTAAGATCAATTCGAACAATGAACAGTTTGCTGTAACAGAGTTTTTTTTTTTTTTAAAGTGTAAAAATAATTCTTGTTAAATTGAAATTTGAAATATTATGCTGGTATAATATTGAATACTTGTTCCCATATTTTTGGATTGTTAATATTTTTATTATGTTGGTTCAAAAGTGATTTGTGAGATAGTATATGCCTTATTGCTAATACTCTAAAATTATTCCATGATGTTTTGGATGGATCTAACCAATTAGTAGCTATGTATAGCTTCATTAATAGGAAGATATTGATTAATACAATGCTTTGAGATTTAGAAAGTTCCTTTGGGGGAATATGCAAAATCATGAATTTCTATGACAATGTTGTACTTTGGTAACCCATCTTCTGAAGTTGTATCTTTAATGAGTTCCAAAGTCTGTATATGCATTTGCAACTCCAAAACATATGAAGAAGATCGGCTGATTGATCCTTACAGTATGGACAAGCTGGAGAATTTTTAGAATTAAATTTATGCAGGCTAAGGCGTGTATAATATGTATTATTCCATATCATCAATTGGGTATACATCAGTTTTTGAAGAGAAATAGATTTTGTAGTCAAATCAATTGCTTTTATAATATGACTTTCTTTTCTCTTTCCAATATTTTTACACAAGAACTTTATCTTGGAATTTAAACTCTTTTATTAGATTATTTGCTGCTGTTATAAATTTAATATCTTGTTGAAGAGCTTGCCACAAATTCGAGCATTTAATTATACTCTCTTCTCTGGGTTTAAAATTTTTAAAGTAACTTATAGAAAGTTCCCTAATTTGTCTTACAATAACAAGATAATTTTTAGGTAAATTTAATTCTTGTCTTATCTGACTAGCCGAGAGTTTAAGAAGTGTATAAATATCTATTAAAGTTAAATTGACTATTAATGGGAATTATGTAATATCAATTAATTGATTATTTAGTCTCAGGTAAGGGTTCCTGTGAAAGGGTTGAAAAGCCATCATATGTTGAGCAAGATCTAATGATTGAAATAAGATTTGTATAGATGTTACGTATAGTTTGATGTGATTTATTATTCCATATAATTTCAAAGTATCTTTTCCTAAAAAGGGTACGGCTTTAGGATTGATATTTAAATGTAGAATATATTTATAGTTCAGAACTACCCAGGTAGATATCCACTTAGTGCTAGTTATATTATAATTAGCAATTCTTAGAAGCCTGTTGGAGTTTACTATTAAATAGTAAATTTCAAAATTTGGTAACTCCAATCCACCTCTATTTTTGGAGTCATTAATTTATCATACGAAATCCTTGTTTTCTTTGGCTCCCAAATAAATTTAGCTAATTCTTTGTGAATTCATTTAAAAAATATCTTTGAAATTACTACCTGAGCAGATCTAAAAATATATAATAGTCGTGGTAATACATTCATTTTAATAATAGATACTTTTGCTAGTACTGGTAGTCGTAGATTCTTCCATCTCCCAAAATCAGATAATATTTGATCCCAAACTGTTTTAATATTAGTAGTATAAAAGTCTTTATTATCTGTAGAGAAGCCAATATCCAAGTATTTAATGTTATCTTTACACATTATTTGTCCCACCAGAGGCAACAGTGAAAAAGGTTTGGGAGTTCTCAAAGGGAAAATACTAGTTTTTTTTAGATTAATTTTATAGTTGGAAACTTTTGAAAAGTTATCTATCGCTTTTAGTATCTTTTTAGTGTCTGAGACTGGAGTTGTGCAATAAATATTCAGGTCATCTGCAAACGCTGCCATTGATATTTTTGTTCCGTAAACTATTGGGGCATTGTGGTATATATTATGTTTAATATATAAGAATAATGGTTCGATATATATATATATATATATATATATATATATATATATATATTAAATAATAAAGGAGACAGAGGACAACCCTGACGTGTTCCATTTTTGATTTGTATTCTTTTAGAAAAATGTCTATTAATATACAATGTGGTATAAGGATTACTATATAGTATATTTAACATTTTAACAAACACTTGGGATATATTAAAATATGGTAAAATTTCAAACAAAAAATTTATATCAACCCTGTCGAAAGCCTTTTGCGCATCAATCATAAGCGCATACATGTTAAGATTCTTCTGTTTAGCATAAGCTATTAAAGTATGTAGTGTAAGTGTATTATCACTAGTTTGTCTATTTCCCATAAAGCCAGCCTATTCCCTAGACATGATATGATTCATTACTTTTTTAAATCTATTAGCTATAATAGAGGTTAACATTTTCATATCTACATTTATTAATGAAATTGGTCTATAATTGTCAGGGTTTTGAGAATCAGAATTAGGTTTAGGTATAAAAATAGTTTTTGAAGCATTGAAATGGGGATCATTGATTTTATTCTTAATTATATAATTAAATACACGTGAGAGTATTTTACCAAAGATATTGTCAAATTTCTTATAAAATTCCACCGTCAAACCATCAGGACCTGGTGACTTGTGCGATTTCATATGTTGAATTGTATATATCACTTCTTCTTCAGATATTGGTTTAATCAAATCCCTTTGAATACTGTCTTCTATTTTCGGAAATGTAATAGTTTGTAAAAATTCCTTACTAGTTCTATGTGGGGATAAGTCACTTTGCCCACCATATATACTAGTATACATCTGTTCAAAGACATTTATAATGTCAACAGTTTTAAAATAAGTTGCATTTCTATATTGTATTTTTAAATTTGTACTGCTGTTCTCGATTGATTAATTATCCTAGCTAATGCCCTTGATGGTGTTTGAACATGATTGACATACCTCACTAACATCCTACGTTCCTGAAATGACAACCTACTATTTTGTATTAAGAAGAGATCTTTTTGACATTTGAGTAATTCCACCTCTGTTTGAGTATTAAAGTTTTGAATCAATTCTTGATCAAGTGTCTTAATTTTAACTTCCAGTTTTTGAATATCTCTATTTTGTATTTTTTTTATAATATGAAGCTTTTTGCAAAAAGATCCCTCTTATTTGTGCTTTAACTGTTGCCCAATCAATGTCAGGTACACCTTGTTGTTTCTTTAGTCTATTGGGATGGTAGCCTAATGGTTAAGGCATTTGCCTTACAAACACAAGGTGCATGGCTTGAGTCTCACAAGGGATAACTGGCTAGGCTTAAAATGGCTCACAAGGGCAGTTAGCTTAGTACTAATCTATGAACCTATGAACCTATGAATCTAATAGCTCTTTAAGATGACCTATAATTTCACGTAATATTTCCTCTTTATTCAACAAATTTGGGTTAAGAGACCAGTTAAAACCTCTTTGCCGCTGGATCTCCATTGGATCTTTAGCAAAACTTAATGAAATTTTTGAATGATCTGGCAAGTATCGTGCATGTGTAACAACTAAGGGTCCCAAGTTAACCATTATTCTTGAAATAAAAAAGAAATCTATTCTGGACCACATTTTATGACATGTAGAATAAAAAGTATAATTATTTATGCTAGTAGTAGTATTGAAATAGTGAATAGGATCGTATAATTGAAAGTCTTCCTTAATATCACTTAATACTGATACCGCCTGTTTATTAAATGCTCTTTGTGGACAAGATCTGTCCAACTTCGGATTTTGATAAGAATTCCAGTCTCCTCCAATAATTATATAATATTTATCATATTGTGTCAAAATTGGATATAATGATGCTATGAATAGATGCTGGTCATTACAGGGTGCATAAACATTTAACAATAAAATAGGTTTATCAAACTGGGTAGCTAAGAGAATAACATAACACCATCTTCCATCTTTATCTGCCTTAGAGTCTAAAATCTTTCCCTTATATTTATTTTTAATAATTATAGCTACCCCAGCACTGTTAGTTTTACCTTCTGATACTATTACTTCTTTAATCCACGTCTTTTTTTGGATATCAACCCATTGATCATTAGTTAAATGCGTTTCTTGAAGTAATATAAACATCGCCCTAGCCTGCAACAATAAATGTAAAAATAACTTCCCTTTTTTAAACTCTGGAGCCCTTTAACGTTCCATGAGTCTATTTCCCACATTCAAAGAGTTGCTTATAAAATAAGAGTTTAAAAGGGAAAACAAAAAGGAAAGGTAAATTAACTTGAAAAACATACATAATTTGGAAGCATTCTTGACATCCCGTCCTATACCAGTGCCTACCCACTCTAACTCCGGACCAGGACATATATAGGTCTTGCATAGCATAGAAGACTGAAAGGGACAAAGAAACACAGAAATAGAAAAATCTTAGATTATAAAATCTCAAACACATCTTATAGTTAAGACCTATATTAACTAACCTAACTATTGCAAAGTCTATTCTAAACATTCCCTAACAAACACTGCTGCTATCTACATCTTGGATTGATTGTTATTGAAATAAATCATATTAAAGATATAATATTACTGCAAAAAAGCTTGTAGTAATTATGATTAGCACGCTATATATACATACTATATATCACCTATTATACTCATAAAATGACATTTGGAAAAATACAAGTTTAACAAATGGACAAGTTTCCCTTCTATTATGGAAAAAAGCTAAGTTATAACTCTGTATAGAAACACACATACCTTTAAATAAAAATGTTCCTTATTTATACATTATAAACTACTACTATCTTCTACTCATATATACCAGTGTCTAAATAATGTAATATATATAGCTATCACCCCTGAGTAAACATATATAGCTTATATTATATGTTATAAAGTTGTAAAATGTACTAAAATCCCCATATTTAACAATACTTTGTGCAGCCTTTTATTCTATCATATATAACAGGATTTATATTAGTAACTAACTAACCAGTGTATAAGAATGTTCCTATGTGTTTAAATTACCAAAACAGTACATTACTTGACTTTAAAATGTCTTTGCAGGGTTAAGAACAAGTCCTTTCGGGTTTCTAAGCCTAGAAACCATGTAGAATACTCACAACAGGGGACCGCTATTACAGATGGACTTCCGGAAGCGCCACATCGAAATCCGCACCCTTAACAGCCCTGAAGGCATTTCCTGTCTTCTCGTCGATGCAGACAGCTCGTAGAAGCCATAAAACTTTGGAAAACGATTGCAGGTAGCCAAAAACAGCAAAAAAAGCAACAACCCTATTGATCCAGAAGAGGCCTAAAGCATTTCAAAAGAAGATAAAGAATTATTAAGACCTCGAGCCACAGTGATCAGCAAATCCGACCTCAGGCAGCCTGACAGTCCCAACGGAGATACAGTTCAAGTCTCGGAAGCAGGTACACTTTTAAAAACCTTCAGAAAAGTAGTTTTTGCTTCATTTTTCACAGAAACAGAATATTTAGTCCCATCTATTGTAAATGTTAATAAATTAGGATATTTCATTTGGAATTTAACCTGTTTATCAATAAGGAATCTGCAGTAAGGAGATAAGGACTGTATTGCTTGTCTGACTTGCAAAGGTAAATTTTGGGCCAGAGAGATTTTGTTGTTTTTCCACATGATACATCCACCACTTTTTTTAGCAGTTACAAGGACTCTGCTAACATCCTGATAATTGAGTATTTTAACATAGACAGGTCTTGGAGTATTAGAAGCTTGTAGTTCTCTCAGAGCTCTGTGTGCCCTTTCAATAATAATTTGCTTTACCATGTCAGAGTCATTTAAGAGCACTGTAAATATTTGTGTTATAGATGGGATTAAGTTGTTATATTGTACAGATTCTGGAATTCCTCTAATAATGATATTATTCCTCCTGGATCTTGCTTCTAAGTCAGTGATTTATTTTGAATAGCCTGAATATCCAAGTCATGTATATTTGTTTTTTTTGCTAGTAGATTTAGTTTGTCTTCATTTTCAGAAATCCTAGCTTCAGACTTTTCCATTCTTTCCAGTAGTTGATTACAAAAAGTTCCAAACGTTTGTATTTGGTCAGTTAATTCTTTCAGAGCTTCTTGAATGGGTAATAAGGCAGTTTTGATGTCTCCCATATTTAGTGCTTGATCTGATTTAGTTCTAGTCTCTGTCATTTGTTGTTCTTGTTGTTTAGTAATTTTTTGCCTTTTGGAGATTACATCTTTTTCCAGTGACCGCAGATCTGAAAGTTTTGTTTTGGTAGTAGTTATATCCATGTTTTTTCCTCTTTTGACATCTTTGTCCAGCACAAAAGTTTAGAGTGTATAGAGCACATGGTTTCTTTGTTTGGCTCCCTTGTCAGAGCCAGCTAATCTATTATAATCCTGTTGAATAATGTATTATTTTTAAATTTTTCTTCTTCCTACAAAGCAATGAGATGAAGTTGTAGTTGTTTTATCGAAGATTTAGCATTAAAAAGTTCCTAGTATCAATTCAAAGTTTAGATTTCCTCAGGGTATATGCCGAGATGCAGTTCAGCAGTGTTCACAGAATGGCAGCCATCTTTGAATCCTCTTTTTTTTTTATCAGTACACATTGAGATACTATACTGTTGTATTATTATACTATTCTGTTGTATTACTAAACTATATATGCACTGATTTACATTTGTGTGTGAAGGTTTATTTTAACATGTAACTTGGGTGCATTCTCTGTTAAGTCTACATGTTCTGCATGTGTTTTGATGTGTTTTGTACGGTGCTTTGACTACCCTTCTCATTTCAAAGAAATATAGTAAGTGAACTGACAATCATCCAAAGTGTATGTAGTTAAACATGTCATTTATGACTGTGTAAGCTATCTGTTAGTCCAATCTCCAAAATAGGATCAGGGTCTCTTCCTTCTAACCACTGTCAGGAGAGGCTGTGGTCATCCTGACCCTACACTTTATAAAGCAATACTGCATTAGACAATAATTCCAGCAACATAGATTCAGTTCTTCTTTAAACATGTCAGTCAACTCTTCATGGTTAACAATGCATGAGATTTTGACATCAACATCTTTAGCAATGTATTAAACTCCACAGCAGTTGTTTTCAGAGAATTTTAGTTTAAAACTGTTTGAAATGGGAAAAAGGTAGCAGTAATACTGATATGGAACAAATATTTCAAAAAGATAAAGTGAAAGATGATTTAAATACAGTAAATATTGAAAAAGAATAATCACGTTTAAATGACAATGATGTTAAATGGAATATAATTAAACATAAAAGAAATTCAATTGCCAAAAGAATGAAAGAAAGAAAACGGAAAATATACAAGACTTAGAAAAAAGGGGAAAGGATGAAGACATATTATCATTTAAAGCAGAGTTATGTGTAAAAGTTTTGTCATTAAATGTGAATAGTTTTAAAAAGTTGGAAAGAAAGATAGAGATGTTGGAGTGGTGTAAAAAACTAGATAGTAATATTATTATACTAGAGGACATTATATTTTCATAGAAACAGAAATACATCAAACAGAAGTGTGGTGAGGAAAAATGGAATATGAAATTTTGGGAAAGAGACCTGCTCTGCAATACTTATACTATACAAAGCTACTATTACAGTGCTGAATGCTAAATTTGTCATAACAGGGAGAATTACTGTTATTGATAAAAGATGGAGAGAACATATTATGAGAATTATTGCATTATATGCGTATGTAGTAGAAAAACCCAGCCACTGGGGATGCACAAGCCAGTGCATTTCTTTGTGTCGGTCCCAAGCCCAGATAAATGGGGAGGGTTGCATCAGGAAGGGCAACTGGTGTAAAACTTTGCCAAAGCATTTCATGCAGACACCAAGAAAATTTTTTATACCGGATCGGTCGAGGCCTGGGTTAACAACGACCGCCACCAGTACTGTTAGCCTACAGGGTGCTGGCAGAAATTGGGCTACTGTTGGCCGAAGGAGGAGGAGAGGCGGAAGACATGGCCTAAGGCAGGAAGAGAGGAGAAAGGCTAGGACTGTGGTAGTGAGGGTCGGAACTTTGAATGTTGGCAGTATGACTGGTATAGGGAGAGAGCTAGCTGATATGATGGACAGAAGGAAGGTCGGTATATTGTGTGTGCAAGAGAACAGATGGAAGGGGAGTAAGGCTAGGTGTATCGGAGCTGGGTTCAAATTGTTTTATCATGGTGTGGATGGGAGGAGAAATGGCATAGGAGTTATTTTGAAGGAACAGTATGCTGAGAGTGTTTTGGAGGTGAAAAGAGTGTCGGATAGAGTGATGTTTATGAAGCTGGAAATTGATGGTGTAATGATGAATGTTGTTAGTGTGTATGCTCCACAAGTTGGGTGTGCAATGGATGAGAAAGAAAGATTTTGGAGTGAATTGGATGAAGTGGTGATGACTGTACCCAAGGGTGAGAGAGTGGTGATTAGAGCAGATTTCAATGGGCATGTTGGTGATGGGAACAGAGGGGATGAAGAATTGATGGGTAGGTATGGTGTTAAACAAAGGAATGCAGAAGGTAAGATGGTAGTGGATTTTGTGAAAAGGATGGACATGGCTGTGGTGAATACGTATTTTAACAAGAGGGAGGAGCATAGGGTGACATACAAGAGTGGAGGAAAATGCACACAGGTGGATTATATCTTATGTAGAAGGGCCAGTTTGAAGGAGATTGGAGACTGTAAAGTGGTGACCAGAGAATGTGTAGTTAGGCAGCATAGGATAGTGGTTTGTAGGATGACGTTGGTTATCAAGAAGAGGAGGAGGAGTGTGAGGGCAGCACCAAGGATCAAGTGGTGGAAATTGAAAAAGGGTAATTGTGAGGTGGAGTTCAGGGATGAGTTAAGGCAGGCACTGGGTGGCAGTGAAGAGTTACCAAATAGCTGGGTAACTACAGCAGAGCTAGTAAGGGAGACTGCTAGAAAGGTGCTTGGTATCACATCTGGACAGAAGAAGGACGACAAGGAGACATGGTGGTGGAATGAGGAAGTACAGGAGAGTATACAGAGAAAGAGGTTGGCAAAGAAGAAGTGGGATTGTCAGAGAGATGAAGAAAGTAGACAGGAGTATAAGGAGATGAGGTGCATGACAAAGAGAGAGGTGGCAAAGGCTAAGGATAAGGCATATAAAGAGTTGTATGAAAGGTTGGACACTAAGGAGGGAGAAAAGGACCTGTACCGATTGGCTAGACAGAGGGACCGAGCTAGGAAAGATGTGCAGCAGGTAAAGGTGATAAAGGATAATGAGGGAAACATACTCACAAGCGAGGAGAGTGTGTTGAGGAGATGGTAAGAGTACTTTGAGGGGTTGATGAATGAAGAGAATGAGAGGGAGAGAAGGTTGGATGATGTATGGGTAATAAATCATGAAGTACAATTAATTGGCAAGGAGAACGTACGGATAGCTATGAAGAGAATGAAGAATGGAAAGGCTGTTGGCCCAGATGACATGCCTGTGGAAGCATGGAGGGTTTTCAGATCACAGAGCAATATGGACTATGGTAAAGGGAAATGATGATTATATAAAAATAGGGAAAGGCATAAAAAGAATAAATGAAGTAAAATGGGATGATAAAGGGAGAAAAGAAGTCATTAGTCCCTGGAAAAATCATGTAGATATGCCAGAATTTTAGAAAGATTGGTCAGAATGGTGGTTAAATTTTAAACTGAAATATAAAAAAAATGTATATGACATGAAGAAAAGAGAAAGTATATATGGAAAAATGATTTATAAGAATTTAAATAATAATATGATTGATTGTATAGAGAAGAATGATGCAACATTCTTTATCATGGAACAGAAAATATATGAAATGAACAAGAATAAATAGAGCATTTGTGGTATAAACAAAGATTTTCTGAAAGGAAAAAAGAAGAAACTGATCTATATTTAAGTAAAATAATTAAAGAGAATAATTTTGGATGATGGAAAAGAAAGATTCATCAGGTAAGATTCATAGCAGACAAGAAGAGACCATGAATATAGTGAAAGAATATATTAAGACAGTATTTAAAGAGAAGAGAAGTAAGACATGGAAGGAATGGAAGGTGCGTACATTTTCTGATATGGTGAGTAAGGAGAGATAGAAACATAAGAACTAAAACAGGTGATAAAAGAAATGAACATATTCAGCTGCAGGACTGGATGGAATAGAATATAAAATGTAGAAAAATCTGACTATAGAATAAAAAAAGTTTCATAAAGGTATTAAGCCAATGTTTAGAGAAATAATTTATGTATAAAGAGTTTATATGGAAAAGAGGAGGGAAAAAACAAATTCAATACTGGAGATCTATTGTACTAAATAATACAGATTATAAGATTTTTATGAAAATATTACACAATAAGATGGAAGGAAAGGTTGGTAATTTTGTAAATGATTATGTGTCTGGTATGAAAGGTAAAAAGTTCAAGACTTAATAAAGGGAATTAGTAGATGATGCATTAGTTAGAAATGCTAAGGTAAATGTAATGGTAGGGTACATAAGTAAAGCATTTGATTACATACATCAGTCAGTATTATGAGATATATTTGATATGTATAATATAAGTCAGAGGATTAAAAGTTTGTGTATGTCAGCATGCAAGTATAATATAGTGAAGATTATGAGTAAGGCATGGTTGAGTGAAGATATAAAGTTAGAGAAGAGTATTAGGCAAGTATGCAATTGAGTGGTACATTATTCATTTTAGTAATGAATATAATATCTATGTACATGAAACAGGAGATGGATGCTAATAGTTATATTTCTAAGGAAGGGATAAAAATGCCTATATTGCTAAATTATGTAGATGACATTATCATTACCATTACCATAAAAAAGGAAGTTAGCATAAATATTGTAATAAAATAAATACATGAAGTTATTCTGGTGTTTGGGTTAGTATTAACTAAGATAAAAGTCAAGTATTAGGTTTTGAAGGAAAGCTGTGGCATGTTGAATTTTATAAGGAAATAATTAAGATCCTAGGAATAAACTCTGGGAAACAAGGCATCATACATTCTGCACAGAAAGAGAAAATACAGGGAATAAAACAAATGTGTGTGCTTTAAAAGCCTTTTAGACTTTCCTTTAATAAGAAAGCATATTTAATAAATTCAGTACTGTTAGCAAACCCTACTTATTTAAATGGTGTCCACAGTGTTCCATTGAGCTTAGAAAAAGTTGCATACATCATAATATTTTCCTTTATCTGGGGATCTAAGTTAAACCCTGTGAAAAGAGGAGTGCTATATGTGAAAATTTAAAAAGCAAGTTTAAGTTTAATAATCCCCATAGTGTACATGTCATCCTTAAATTTACATACAATAATGAAGCGTTTGAAAGAAATGAGGCTACTTTAATTACAAAAATACTAAGTGTGAAATATAAAATGGAATGGTTGACTTTTAGTTCTAAAAAGGAGTTCTTGTAATAAAGAAATAGAAATTTATCAATATAAGATTATTTTGTGAAAAACTAATGCAAAAGAAATTGAAAGTAATAGAAAAAAATGGTATGATAAGATTATGGAAATATTATAGGATATAGCCTTGAAAAGAATTAAATTATGCGAAAACGAATGCTATTGCTGCAAGAATGAAAAGATGCAAAAGGCATATAGAAGGTCAGGGCTTTTTCATGGGGGTTGTCTATACAAAAACTACCAGTGAAGGAGAATATGCTATATAAAAGTATAAAAGACAGAGTTTGTTTATATTGTGGTGAATTTGAAACTTGTTTTTATACAATGTAAAAGGGTAAAGTTGCTATGAGAAAAGATTACAGAGAGAAAACATGTAAATGACATTAAAGACATAAGTAATTTAAATATGGATTTAATTGAGTTTAGTTATGATAAACACAAAAGTAAGAAAGAGGTAAAAAATCTCGATATATAAATCGTTGTATTCTGGTTGATCTGGAATCAGAGGGTTAAGGGAATCATGTTCAATGAAAAAATGGGACTTATCAATGATGTTGAAAAAAAATAAGGTTTTGGTTGTGGAAACTGGAGTGGGGGTCAAAAAAAATAATAAGTATGTGTTTCATATGATGAAGCCAAATGTAAAAGGAGGATGTGATTTGTAAATAGTATATGTGTGTATATATATATATATATATATATATATATATATATATCTTGTAAATAGTTGTAAATACAAATATGTAGTGTAAATATGTAAGTACTGATTGTGCAAATATCCATGGATTATGTAACTAAGCAACCCATACTCTTTGTGAGGTGATTACAAGGTAGAGCCAGAGGGTTGGTACCAGTGATCACTGAGTCTAAGATGGATGCTATGAGCAGAAATGAGCTGGAGAAGGAGAAAAAAGAAACTATAATATAAAAGGAAAATGATGTTTTGGAGGTGAATATCATGCCATCTGGCTATCTGTCTGACTCTGTTTTACAAAAAATGATGGAAGAAGCAAAACAAGAAAAAAATGTAACATGGCAATAGATAGAATATTTGGCAGTGAGGAGATGACAGAAATACTGAAGAATGCTGAAAATAATGGTATGGATACAGAGACGGCATGTTGGGCCAGTGGAATAATTGCCTGTAGGGGCATCTCTGTGTTGCACTTCAGGAACATAGAACAGAGAGCACTAAAGAGAGAAAGATTGACAGCAGTTTTTCCTGAGTAAAATTTCATGTAGCAGCAGTAGAACGTTCCAGTGAAAGACTGAAGAAAGAAAAGAAAATGCAGGGGCATAGGAGACATACATGGGCTGCTGGAGCTGGAGGTAAAGACCCGTTGTCAGGATGGAAACAATGTAAGAACAGCAAATATACAGGTACTTTGTTTTAGACAATGCTGTTGTACCCTTAAGAATCAGTTTGTCTGACATTAGGGCGTTAATACATATAGGAACTGAACCTTTCTGTGAAATAACGTTTGAGACATTTGAAATAGCAGAAAAAAATGTTAATGAATGTGATATGAGAAGTAACATATCTCCTTGGAAGACTATATCAAAATTTTAATGTGCAGTTAAATAAAATTTTTGTTGGAGAGTAATGCAATGGAGATAGAAAAGAATGCATTAAAATGTTTTTTCTAAGCTAATGTCAGGGTGTGCATGATTTTAAAAAAAGTTGGGTGTGACAGAAAAGTTTAGACTGGGAAATGTGAAGTTTATGTAACTTTAAAAACAGAAAATAGCAAGTTACAGCATGTGCCAAATGTGATAGTAATAAATGGGGGGAGGTGAGTGTTAAGTACTGGGGGCAGCCAAAAGCATGTTTTTTCCTTGAGGGTGAATCTCATTTAATCTAGGATTGTACAAAAAGAATGTGTGGACAATGTGGGGAGTTTGGACATTCTAGAAAAAAAAAACTGTAGGCCATATTGTAGGAAATGCAGAGGTTAGGAAGTTAGGAGCATTTTTTGGTTGATTGCCTGCAAATTAATGAAGACACACAGAGTGAGGAAAATAAACATTTTTTATGCAAAAAAAGGTGAAAGTGAATGATGAAAGGTTGGGGATGGGGGTGAGGGTGAGGAACTATAAGATAAAAATATAGAAAAGGATACACTGGATGCAGCCGTAAACTAATATATAAAAAAAGATGCACATATAGAAATGGAAAATAGGTTTGCGATATTAGAAACAGAGTTAGAAGAAGAAGAAGAAGAAGAAGAAGAAGAGAGATATGAGTCTGAGTAAGAAAAAGGGCAGACAGTTCTGTTGGGGGAAGGGTGAGCAAAGGTGAAAAAGGAGGATAAAAGATGCTGTGAGTGGCATAAAAAGTGATGTTTGAAGAATGATGGCGTTTGAATGGTGTGAAAAAATAGATGCTAAGGTAATTTGTTTGACATCAGATGCAGAGATAAAAGGAAGACGGTGAAATTTGAGTTGATGTGGAAAGTGAAAGTGGTGTGGACTACAGTGAGTGATACATGTTCAGACACTGCAATATTACTTAAATGATGAGATTAAAGTATTAGATGTAATGGTTTGAGGAAATTCAAAGTGATGTACTAGTAAATATATCTATTGTGTTGGTGGAAGAGCTTTTATTATAATTTAAGAAAGGTGAAATGGAAAATAGCACAAGATGCACAGATCTTGAGAGAAATTGTAAATATTTAGAGAAAACAAATATGTTTGGGAAATATGCAACTTTGAGAAGATTTTGTATGGAGGTTAACTAATAATTAGTTGACTGTAAAAGGAAATATATTACGAAAAAGAAAGGAAGGCTGGTTATGTTTACATTGTAAATTACTGGAAACTACGGGACTTTTTTTTATCCTGTGAAAGTGTACAAAAGCTTTGGTATAAAATATATGAACTAAAGTTATTTTTTAAACACCTTTATTGAATTATCACTTGTGACCTAGGCAAATTTACATTTATACAAAAGTAATCAAACTGTATTAAATTAATATTAACAAACATTATACTTCACATATATTGCTATATGTCATATAACCTAAGCAACATTACATAATTATTCAATTCCTGCCCCTTTTTTAAGCAAGAAACATCTTTATTAAACCCTCATTTATGACATAAGCAATTATACATTTATATAAATGAAAATGGACCACACCGACACAGTCCTAGTTGCTAGCATTTTACATCGCAAACCATACTAACACACTCCCATCTGTAAACATTGTACATCAGTTATAATCTACCCAGTCATTTTCAGTCAAGCATTACATCGCTCATTTAAGTCCTACTTTCTTTTAAACCTCATTCTTCCCCTGTATATATTGTTCCCAGAATTCCAATATTCTTTCCTCTGTAGTTTGCTCCTACCCTTTTCTAAAGATCTCGGTTCCAGTTGTTTTATGTCTGTTACTATATTCACTATTTTAACAAGAGGGAGGAGCATAGGGTGACATACAAGAGTGGAGGAAGATGCACGCAGGTCGATTATATCTTATGTACAAGGGCCAGTCTGAAGGAGATTGTAGACTGTAAAGTGGTGGCAGGGGAAAGTGTAGTTAGGCAGCATAGGATGGCAGTTTGTAGGATGACATTGGTGATCAAGAAGAGGAGGATGAGTGTGAGGGCAGCACCAAGGATCAAATGGTGGAAATTGAAAAAGGGTAATTGTGAGGTGGAGTTCAGGGAAGAGTTAAGACAGGCACTAGGTGGCAGTGAAGAGTTACTGAATAGCTGGGTAACTACAACAGAGCTAGAAAGAGAGATGGCTAGAAAGGTGCTTGGTGTAACATCTGGAAAGAGGAAGGAGGACAAGGAGACCTGGTGGTGGAATGAAGAAGTACAGGAGAGTATACAGAGAAAGAGGTTGGCGAAGAATATGTGGGGTTGTCAGAGAGATGAAGAAAGTAGAGAAGAGTATAAGGAGATGAGGTGCATGGCAAAGAGAGAGGTGGCGAAGGCTAAGGATAAGGCGTATGAAGTGTTGTATGAAAGGTTGGACACTAAGGAGGGAGAAAAGGACCTGTACCAATTGGCTAGACAGAGGGACTGAGCTAGTAAAGATGTGCAGCAGGTAAGGGTGACAAAGGATAATGAGGGAAATGTACTCACAAGCGAGGAGAGTGTGGTGAGCAGATGGAAAGGGTACTTTGAGGGGCTGATGAATGAAGAGAATGAGAGGGATTGAAGGTTGGATGATGTGCGGATAGTGAATCATGAAGTGCAGTGGATTAGCAAAGAGGAAGTAAGGATAGCTATGAAGAGGATGAAGAATGGAAAGGCTTTTGGTCCAGATGACATACCTGTGGAAGCATGGAGGTGTTTAGGTGAAATGGCAGTGGAGTTTTTAACTAGATTGTTTAATGAAATCTTGGAAAGTGAGAGGATGCCTGAGAAATGGAGAAAAAGTGTTTTGGTACCGATTTTTAAGAATAAGGGTGATGTGCAGAGCTGTATTAACTACAGAGGGATTAAATTGATCAGTCACAGCATGAGGTTATGGGAAAGAGTAGTGGAAGCTAGGTTAAGAAGGGAGGTGATGATTAGTGATCAGCAGTATGGTTTCATGCCAGGAAAGAGCACTACAGATGCGATGTTTGCTCTAAGAGTGTTGATGGAGAAGTACAGAGAAGGTCAGAAGGAGTTGCATTGTGTCTTTATGGACTTAGAGAAAGCATAGGACAGGGTGCCTAGAGAGGAGTTGTGGTATTGTATGAGGAAGTCGGGAGTGTCAGAGAAGTATGTAAGAGTGGTACAGGATATGTACAAGGATAGTGTGACAGCGGTGAGGTCTGCGGTGGGAGTGAGAGATGCCTTTAAGGTGGAGGTGGGATTACATCAAGGATCAGCTCTGAGCCCTTTCTAATTTGCAATGGTGATGGACAGATTGACAGACGAGATCAGACAGGAGTCCCCGTGGACTATGATGTTTGCAGATGACATTGTGATCTGTAGTGAGAGTAGGAAACAGGTTGAAGAGACCCTGGAGAGGTGGAGATATACTCTTGAGAGAAGTGGAATGAAGGTCAGCAGGACTAAGACAGAATATGTGTGTGAGAATGAGAGGGAGGATAGAGGAATGGTGAGGATGCAGGGAGTAGAAGTGGCGAAGGTGGATGAGTTTAAATACTTGGGATCAACAGTTCAGAGTAATGGTGAGTGTGGAAGAGAGGTAAAGAAGAGAGTACAGGCAGGATAGAGTGGGTAGAGAAGAGTGTCAGGAGTTATTTGTGACAGACGAGTACGAGTAAGAGTGAAAGTGAAGGTCCACAAGGGGGTAGTGAGACCAGCTATGTTATATGGGTTGGAGTCAGTGGCACTTGACAAAAAGGCAGGAGTCAGAGCTTGACGTGGCAGAGTTGAAGATGTTAAGATTTGCACTGGGTGTGACGAGGGTGGACAGGATTAGGAATAAGTATATTATTGGAGACAAAGCCAGAGAGGCAAGACTATGTTGGTTTGGACATGTGCTGAGGAGGGATGCTGAGTATATTGGGAAAAAGATGCTAAGGATGGAGCTGCCAGGTAACAGGAAAAGAGGAAGGCCTAAGATAAGGTTTATGGATGTGGTGAGAGAGGACATGCAGGTGGTTGATGTGACAGAGCAAGATGCAGAGACAGGAAGAAATGGGAACAGTTGATCCACTGTGGTGACCCCTAATGGGAGCAGCCGAAAGAAGAAGAAGAAGAAGAAGAAGAAGAAGACTATATTGACTACTTCTAATACAGTTGGTTTAGATTTTGATTTCCATTTTCTAGTAATTGCTTTTTCGCCAGCCACCATAATTAGACACAGCAAGGCCTTGCCATGTCTAGGCAATTCTGATTCTGTATCATAGCTCAGAAAAATAATCTCCCTCATCTCACCAATCTGGCCCACCCAGCATCATCAACATTGCATCCCTCAGGGAATCCTTAAAGTTAACCAACGCACCGCACTCCCAGAAAATATGTTCCCAAGTACCTCATTCTCCCCCAACACACCACTGGCATTTGCTGTCTACCTGAGGAAAAATATTATCTGGAGTTATTTGGGTAATATTATAAACAGTACTGATTTGAATATGGCTACAATTTTATATGGATACTATGTTGTTGAAAACAATGAACAAATATCATACTTATTTGTTCTACTTAGTAAACTAAGTGAAGTTTTGTTTTATAACATTTGGGATTTTGAAGATATTTTTAAAAGGTCAAGTAATTGTGGGTACAAGAGTCGGAGTCACATCATTGCATTTATTTTCTTTTCCTTTTGTTTTATCTTTATGTATATATTATATGTAAAGTGTTCTGTACATATGTATGTAACTGATCATTACATACGCATAAGAAGTATATTTATTAAAAAACCCTACTCTTTTCAAAAGCTGCCATGGGATCTTTTACATCCACCCGAGCTGCCTCCAGCTCAGGCAGATGGGGTCATGGTTTAACATTTTATCAGAAGGATGGCATACTTAAGAAGCACCTCCCTTATGCTGCACTGCAAAGTCAGCAATGGAAATTAATTATTAACAGGGGAGGGAATAGAACCCATAGCCTTCTAATGTTCCACAACCAAAGGCAAGTGTACCATCTGTTGCACTGCAGACACTGACAATTCTGCTATTGGACAATTTTAATCTTTGTAAAAATTCCTGCAGTGCCCGATTTCTGTGATATTGGGGCACTTTGTGGGAGTTAGATATTACTGAAGAGTTGGCTTATATTTCCTGTTGCAAACTTATCAATAAACTACCTTGGTATACAGAGAGACTAAAACTATGAAGAGTATATAATGACTTGTACTTAGAATTTTTCTCATGTTTATGCTGTTATTAATATTATTAATATTCAGCAGTGCTATTCTCACCTAAAGTGGATGTTGAGGACTACTGCCTTACCTATGTCATACTATGCTAGACTTTCTCTTTAAAAGGAGTACATATCTTATAGTATGGTTAAACGTGTTTGTTATACATTAAAAGGAGTATATATCTTATAGTATGGTTAAACATGTTTGTTGTACATTAAAGGGAGTATATATCTTATAGTATGGTTAAACATGTTTGTTATACATTAAAGGGAGTATATATCTTATAGTATGGTTAAACATGTTTGTTATACAGTGCTCTTACTATTTCTGATTATAATTAGCAGATTGCATTGCTGTAAAATGTGCACTTTGCATTATATTAATTCACTTTTGTAAAATGCAGTGCATTGTTGCATTTTGTCTAGAGTTTTGCCTTATATTGTATTTTGTGTCAGTCTATCATGTTAGTTTAACAACGAAACTGAATACAGACATATTTGGCTTAGTATTTGCTTGTGAGGTTTAGAGTCACAAGAGTTAAAGACTACATACAATTGCTTACATAAGAAAGTCATACCATCTGTCCTCTGGAATCCAAAATTATCTTCTTCTATGTCCCAAAGTGTAGATATGACTTTGCATGAATATCCCTTTATTATCAGTCACTTCTTTCCCTTCACTCATGATGAGGCTGTTGTATTACATTTATTCTTATTCCTCTATACCCAGCTGAGGTACAAGAGGAAAGTGCAGCATAAGATAGCATGCCTGAATCATGTACAAGAATGTACAAGAAAGATAAATAATCTCATTATAAGATACTATGTCTGAATTATGTACGAGAGTGTGCACAAAAAATAAATAATCTCATTATAAGATACTATGTCTGAATTATGTACGAGAGTGTGCACAAAAAATAAATAATCTCAGTATAAGATACCATGTCTGAATTGTGTACAAGAGCATACTCAAAAGATAAATAGTCTTGGCTCCTAGCAACATCCATGGCCTCAACACCCCATTATGCACAGATAAACTGCAAGCTAATGCGAATTCCTTATGGATGCTTTAGCAGGAGTGTCACTAGAAGTTAAATGAATGAACTCCTACCCATTATCTTATATAGAAAGCAAGTTCTCAGCTGCTGAGCCATTTCATTTCTCTTAAAACATAAAGAAAAATCCATCTGTAATGCAGAAACTGCCTTATCTATTTGTCTTTTTATAATTAAAAAATGGCCTTAACTCATGAAGATTTAATTGAAAGGTGACCCATTATAAAACTTTTCATTGTATGATGAGCCCTTGTTAAAATTTGATTCAAACCATAACCATTTCAAAGTTACCATTCCAGATGTTTTCCTCTATCTGATGCCCTGTTTCCTCCATTTCATCTAATTTTGTTTCATCTTTTCATTCTTCCTCCAAACATTTAATTGCTTTTCCAGTAATACATGATATGTGAAAACTCCCAAATGCAGTGAAAATTTGAGGAAAGCAGCAATATATTCATGTGCATCTAGGTCTACTGTAAACCCAGTAAATCTACACAACCTGATAGCATCATTTAGCCAACAGTTACAAGTAATGTCTAACAAAATGTTAAATGTTTAAAATTCCAACAAAGTTCAACCATTTACTAATAGAAATGTTGGTTATTGCTTAGCAAATCATACCACGGATGTTTAAAATACAAGCATAATGAAAGACCAGTGCATTTGGGAGTTTTCACATATCATGTATTACTAAAATACAAGCATAATGAAAGACCAGAAATACAACAAGGAATGCTAACTTTAGACATTTTGGAGCCTACGATCAAAATAATAAAGTATGGCTATTGGATGATTTTTTTTGACAGGGCTACAATCTGGTTAATGATCAGCCCCATAGTGAAGACTGCCGGTGCAATTTTTTTTTGTCTTTAGAGTAAGATAGATTCTCTTCCATTTATGACAGAACTTTTTCAATCTCATAAAAGGCTAAATGAGTGAACATCCCCATTGTGAGAATGGTCTGGAGTGGAACTGGACATACTTAATAACAATACCAATGTGGTTAGTTTTGTACATCTTTGGTGGGATATGTTTAGAGATTAGGGCTTTTTTAAACCTTATATCAGTAAAGAGATTTTCAAACCTGGGTAAATTACTGTAGAATGTCTTAAAATGCACTCAAATACTATTAGAAGTGCTGTTATAATATTTTATCAGCAAACACTACCAAACAAATAAAAACTTTACCTCTGCAAATCTCCATATATTTTAACTTTGAGTCTATTTCATTTTCTGAATCTTTATTACCATTTTGCATAAGCAACTTTGACCTATCTAATTTGCATTATAGATCTAGTAATTCATTGTTCCATTATATCCTTTTCTGTAAGAACCCACTTGTCATCTTACTAAATAAGTTAGCCTTTAGAGTCTTATAAAATAACATATCAATTTTCACAACTGTTATTAACATCTAAAACTGATAAATTTCTTTCAAAAACACTTTTTAACATCTTTTAATTGTGTGATGTTAAGCTGACAGTCTGTTATGCAAAATTACACTTCAAGGTTTATCTATAAATATACAAGTTATGGTCTGATAAGGAGCAATATTTTATTATCAATTTTTCAATTTTGGAAATTAAATAATTTCAGACAAAAACTTTGTCTATTTAGCCTGTGTATCAAACCTGTCTGAATAATGAGTATAAATAAAAGAATTAGATTCTAATAAACAATTAATATCATTAAGATTTACTGTATCCACTCAATTAGCTAATGCTTTAGAAGTAGACATTTTTGGTTTACTAGCAAAGTAACCAGCAATAATAATATGTTCTTACATGTATTAAATTATTATGTCTAAGTATTTCCTTGAAATCTTTGCTCCAATCCCTGGACTTCAATAAGCATTAACAAAAGTATATACATTTTCATATAATTCAAGCACTACTATAAAAAACATGCCAGTATTATCATAGTCTTCAATTATTTTTGGTAGTATGGTTGAATTTTTCCAAATAATAGCCATACATCTTTTTTTTTTCCCTTTAAAATGTGAACTTGCAATTATCACATAACCTTTTGAATTCTGTCTTCTCCTTCTCCTGCATTAACTAAGCTTCTTGCAAAAAAAGTAACAATGTAATTATACATTCAACATAGCTATAGAAAAGATAAAAAATAGCTATAATAACAATCATTGTAACTATTGTTTTGTATGATATAGACACAAATCAAGAATTAATCTGTGAAGAATGCACCTAACAAATTAAAACCTAACATGAAAATTATTATTTCTTGCTTGATGAGAGATCCAATTCAAACTCACCACCAATGTTAGAACTAAGTAACAGACCCAATTATCCTTGTTACTACTTCCTAAAAGGAAGAAGAATATATTTGATTGAAATGAGTTTATAAAAAAGGAATGGGCTATATCTGTAAAATATGATTCAATCTAATGACATATTATTAAAAATCATGAAGCAGTGAAAATAAAATCTTATAAATAAATATTTTATTTACTAGTGTAACATGTGAATTATTTTTAATACGCTAAACTATATCACCTGAAATAAGTACTCAATATCATACAAAGTACATTAAATCTAATATAACTACTAGAAACATAAGAAAATCCATAAGCATTTACATGAGTAGAAAATATAATTATATCCAAAATAAGTGGAAAGAATTAAACCAAATCTTTTGCCTTTCAATAACAGTAATATAATATTTGTAAATCTAAGAGCTCATAGATTTTAATGTTGAGTATAATAAACATTACATAATATTAAAATATATTTGTAATATGTGATACAATCATTAAACATATTTATATATAAATCATCAAATATAAAAGGAAACTCATTCAAAATATGTACAAAAACTGAGTGTCCTGTTTAGCTAGATGTATATCTAACAAACCAATAAACCAAAAGATTATTATTATTACTCATTCAACAATGTAAATTTTTGGTGGTATTATTATTACTGACTTCCATATCATTATCCTTTTATAAAACAGTGAGAATAAAATATTGATAAGTGTCACATAGAATAACCTTAAAATCGAGAAATGTAGTACTTAAACATGCACTCTGTCACAGAAAAATAGTCAGTTTGATTTCATATCTATCCTGCTACTATACTAATATATCAATCAAATTATCTAAAACAATTTTATAAGAATTATATTTATGTTATTCATTGAAATCTATTCTGATTGTTTCAGATGCTGTTTCAGAATATATGTATAAGCAATTACAATAGAAACCAACATAAAGTATAACTGCTGAATTCTTTAAAACTAATTCAATAATAATTACAATACTAGATATAAGTTTATTAGAAGGAAGAGCATTATTATTCATTTAACTTCTGTCCTGTCATCTTTTATTAAACTAATTAACATAGTGCATGCTACTAAGATTAATAAATGTATGATAAGAATTATGAGCAGTTAAGATTTTTCAGTTATTAATTATAACATGACTAGCTGTTTAACCATCACTGCTGAGGGTTACACTTCATAATCTCGAATTACTGAAATCCCGAATTTCAGTAACCCGAGACCATGAAGGCAAAAACCAGAATGCTGAAAGTGCATAAGACCAAATTTGAATATCTCAAATCCGTGCTTATGCATTTCCGGTATGTCGTGTGTAGTGCTATGGTGCCTGCGATTGCAGGTGAGTAAGTGTTTGTGTGTGTTTTTGTATGTTGTATGTGTGGGTAAGGGTAGGGAGATGTAAGTTTGAGTGTGAGTGTTGGATTTGTTGGTCAAAAAAAAAAAAAAAACACCTGGAGAACAGACATCAGTCCACGTTCTATTATGAAAGTAGAATGTCCACAAATTTGTAACAGCAAACCAGTCCACGCTTTATTGTAAAAGTAGATAATCCACAAAGTTGTTGACCTAGGTTTCGTCCCCCCAACAAGACTTCATCAGAACAGTTAAAAACTCACATACATTCCTTTTTATGTGTATCCAACCAGTATACCAATTAATTTCCCTCCAAATTGTTTAAAGCAACACGACCATATTCTCTCAAAACTTACTAAAAATACATTCAACATATTATTTATATAAATAAAATTATTGATAAAATACTTTGATTATTTTGTTTTTATATAAATATAAAATTCATAATACTATTATCATTTCATTTAACACATGCATATAAGAATTATAATTCTAAAATAATAAATATGACACCCCGAATAGACATACAAACCTAAACTAATCCGGTGTTAGCTTAGCCACCTTCTTCCCAGTATATATGTTAACTTCAGTATAGGGGCAATGCTAACACTATCATTAATTCCCAGATAGTTTTGGGCATCCAACCTAAGTTGCCATTTGAGTTCATATATATATATATATATATCTAGATGGACATCTAATACCTTACCCTGAATGTCATTTTTAATTTGTTGAATTACACAAAATTTAAAATAATGCTCTGGATATTCAGCAATATGTCTGGCAAGGGCATTGGTGGATTTAAGATGCCTGATGTCCAAAACATGTTCATTAATTCTTTCCCTAAAGTGTCTGAATGTTTTCCCACATATAATGCAGGACTTGCCTCACATTTGGCTAAATACACCACATTTTGAGTGTAACAGTTATAATGCCCCATTAAGGAGATAAAATAATTATTCACTTTGATGTTTTTACCCATCTCCATAATGTGTTTGCATGTGCTGCATCTCCCACATTTAAAGTTACCCATCATTCTCCCAGCATTAGATGGCTGTTGATGGGACCCCTTCTCCAAGATCTCTTTGAAGGATTTATCCTTCCAAAACACAAACCTGGGGACACCACCCATCTTACTTTCTACATTCTTGACTAACTGTAAGATGGCCCAGTTTTTCTTTACCATTCACTTGAACCAATCTGAATCTTGGTTACAAATAGTGATGAATAATAAACCTTCACCTTTATTTTTTAATTCTATTAACTGCCAATTGATTAGAAACTTGCACAGCAGCCTCTATCAGGATCGCCTTATACATACCATTATTCCTTTTCCGAATAATTTCTCTGTTAACATCCATACATAGGGTCTCTGGATATCCCCTTCTTTTAAACATAGTGAACATAGTGATCATAAATTCCAATATTGTAAGGAACTCCTGGTCATTACTGACCATCCTGGCTGCCATCACCATCTGACCCTTAACAATGCACCTTTTCTGATGGTGAGGGTGCCAGCTGTTGTAATCCAAATATGAACTGGAAAAGGTGATTTCCCTATAGATGCAGGATTTCAAACATTTCAATTCCCTATCTATTGTCAATTTAATATCTAAATATGTTATTATTTCTGCACTGTACTCATAAGTAAATTTTAAAAAGTCCACTGTGCTATTGATGTAGGTCAAAAATGCTTTCAGCTGCTCACAATTTTCTTCCCAGATGATAAAAATATCGGCCAGGAAATGCATGTGTTGTTTAATGTACTTGTTATGGGAACTTTGAAGTACATATTCCTGTTCCCAAAAGGGCATTATGTAATTGGCATAAATGGGGGCACAAGCAGCCCCCATCGCTACATTAGTAACTTGTTTATAAAAATGTCCTTCGAAATACAAGAAATTATTGTATAATACTGCTTCCATCAGGGTGATAAATACATTCACTTGGTCTTGATCATACAGGCTCTGTCTTTATCAGTTGACACTCTAACCATCTTAATCCAATCTCATGTGAAATAACCAAAAATAAATTACAAACATCAGTTGTAACTAACATGGTGTTATCAGTAATAGTTATTCTATTTAATTTTCCTAAAAAATTCCAAGAATCCTTGGTAATATATCCACAGGTACCTAGACCTTTTTGCATATAATAATCCAGATATTGACTCATGAAGCATGTCTTGCTTTGTTTGCCATCCACTATAGGCCTGAATTTAACATCATCAAGGCCTTTATGCAATTTGGGAATCCCAAATATCCTGCTTACTACTAGATTGAGATTCCTCAAGAAATCACATTCTGTTTCAGTTATTTGCCCCTGAAAAAGCATGTCTGCAATCATTAGATCAAACTTCATATATGCCACATTAATTTCATTAATGCTACTTTCTTCATAGTTGTCTTCCATTAACATACTTATCATAGCATCTATATAATCATTTTTGTCAACCACCACAGAACCATTACCTTTATCTGGTCTCATTATATGCACCCCTTTGTTGTCAGCTAACTCACTTAATAACTTGTATTCATTCAGGGCCATATTAGTGTACCCATCATTTTTTGATTTCATAAAATGTTCCCTTATGTCTAATTCACAGGTTTTTTTCAAATAGACCAACCATTTGATTGGTTGGGGGATTAAATTTACTGGGTTTGACCAAACCACTTTGTTCATAGTTGGTCCCTTTGTTAGGAAACCACATCCTAATATTTATTTTGTGTGCAAATAGTTTCAAATCAATTAGCATTGTTGATAGTGTCCCCTTTCTATATGGCACAAATGTGAAACCTTTTGATAGAAAATGTGCATGCTCGGCATCCAGTTTCATCTTTAAATAATTCTATAGTTTATAATCACCAAAAGTGTTAGTAATTATTTCTGTATTTTTCAAAACATTAAAATTGAACATTTCTTGATTTTCATCAGAAATCTCATTTGATGTCACACTTTCAATATTAATCATATCCTCAAATGCTTGGCTTGTGCCCCCAAAAAGTAAACCACTTGGCTGGTCTACTATACTTTGTGCCTGCAAAAACTCTACTTTGTGGTTAAATTGACTGCCCTTCCCCCATTTTTATTTTGATCCATATTTGACAAAATCGCATCATTACCCAAACAGTCATTTTCCGTTTCAACCCCAGTAGTTGTTAAAAACATTGTGCTGTTAAATAATGAAGGCTCTACTCCTTCATCTAACTGAATACCCCCACCCCCATTTTTGCTTTAATCGATATTGGACAAAATCACTTCATTCCGCAACCATTCACTTCCCACTTCAAACATTTTAGATGTCGAGTAAACACTTAACTCCAATAAACTTTCATTTGAAATTATGGAACTGTTTGAATCATAATTTAAGACATAATTACTACTACTTCCAATAACTGGTGAATTCATTGCATTTAAGCACTCAAACATTGCACACACATTGGGTTCTAAATTCTCATTAAGAACTTGTTGATTAATTGTTTCAAAATTACAGTCAAACTTATTTTTTGTCCAATTCAAGCCAATGTTAATGTCAGTTAATGTGTCCACCGCTGCACACTTAGTTCCCCTCAAAGGCACACTAGCGGCTGTGTTATACAAGCTTTTGTTGTAAGCGTCTTTGATATTCAAGCTTGTTGACTCATCAAGCCTGTCCTTGCATACAATTTTGTGTAAGCCAAT
Organism: Protopterus annectens; assembly: GCF_019279795.1. Classification (NCBI taxonomy): domain Eukaryota; kingdom Metazoa; phylum Chordata; order Ceratodontiformes; family Protopteridae; genus Protopterus; species Protopterus annectens. Next base: position 269,848,903 of record NC_056727.1, on the reverse strand, counting down.
TAACTGACCCGCATGAGACTGAAAAACGTTACTTACTTGAGGGGAACTGTGTGTAGATTCTGTCATCACCGCCTCATTGCATATCCATTGTACGCCTTCTTTGGATAATTCCAAACTTTGGGTCGCGCTCCCTGCTGCACATACTGCCTCTCTCCTTCTCTTGTTGGTTTGTAGGCAACTTGCCCTTTGCTGCACAGCCTCTCTGACTGCCTGGGTCCCTCGTCTAAAGGGTCGGGTGCCTGCCGACTATAATTTAAATGTTCTTCCCCCGCCGTCATTTCATCATCACAATATATTTCCTCATTGGCTGAACTCCCCTGATTGTGTTGGTAACCCCGGTTACCTCTGGAAAGTGGATAAACACTTTCAGCTGCATATTCCATCATGTCTCTTTTTATTTCATTCAGCTTTCTTGTAAATATGACCTTACAACTGTTTTCTACATTGTCCAAAGCATTGCCATAGTTTGTAATACACTTGTCAAATAACAGATCATTGACTATATACTCCTTTTCCTTTTCAAGATCTGTTATATATTGCTCAATTTTAATGCCATTGTATTTGACCATAATTTCCATTAGGGCAATACCTGTGTTGTCAAACAGTTTATGCACATCATTGAGCATGTCTGTGTTGTTATCCATTCTATTCGGATACCGCCACATTCGCAATCCCTTTGGCACCTGCCCCAACTCTAAGTTTCTAAGATGATATGTATTTTCTAGTTGTATTTTCTTCAGATTAAATAATTTAACTTCAGAAGCTTTTAGTCTTTCAGAAAGAGACATATTACTAAGATTTTTACCTTTTTCATTTATCTCATTGGCAGCTTAGAAACTGAATTTATTACATTTCCATCGTTCTGTGTAGTTAACAAATGTTGTTGACCTAGGTTCAGGACTTCATCAGAACAGTTAAAAACTCACATACATTCCTTTTTATGTGTATCCAACCAGTACACCAATTAATTTCCCTCCAAATTATTTAAAGCAACATGACCATATTCTCTCAAAACTTACTAAAATACATTCAACATATTATTTATATAAATAAAATTATTGATAAAATCATTTGAATATTTTGTTTTTATATAAATATAAAATTCATAATATTATTATCATTTGATTTAACACATGCATATAAGAATTATAATTATAAAATAATAAATATGACATCCCGAATAGATATACTAACCTAAACTAATCCGGTGTTAGCTTAGCCCCCTACCTTCCCAGTATATTTTTTAACTTCAATATGGGGGCAATGCTAACACTATCATTAATTCCCAGATAGTTTTGGGCATCCAGCCTAAGTTGCCATTTGAGTTCACATATATTTAGATGGACATCTAATACCTTAACCTGAATGTCATTTTTAATTTGTTGAATTACACAAAATTTAAAATAATGCTCTGGATATTCAGCAATATCTCTGGCAAGGGCATTGGTGGATTTAAGATGCCTGATGTCCAAAACTTGTTCGTTAATTCTTTCCCTAAAGTGTCTGGAAGTTTTTCCCACATAGAAAGCAGGACATGCCTCACATTTGGCTAAATACACCACATTTTGAGTGTAACAGTTATAATGCCCCATTAAGGAGATTAAATAATTATTCACTTTGATGTTTTTACCCATCTCCATAATGTGTTTGCATGTGCTGCAGCTCCCACATTTAAAGTTATCCATCATTCTCCCAGCGTTAGATGACTGTTGATGGGACCCCTTCTCCAAGATCTCTTTGAAGGATTTCTCCTTCTGAAACACAAACCTGGGGACTAGATATAAGTTTATTAGAAGGAAGAACATTATTATTCATTTAACTTCTGTCCTGTCATCTTTTATTAAACTAATTAACATAGTGCATGCTACTAAGATTAATAAATGTATGATAAGAATTATGAGCAGTTAAAATGTTTCAGTTATTAATTATAACATGGCTGTTTAACCATTTCTGCTGACAGTTATACTTCATAATCTTGAATTATTGAAATCCCAAATTTCAATAACCCGAGACCATGAAGGCAAAAACCAGAATGCTGAAGTGCATAAGACTGAATTTGAATATCTCGAATCCGTGCCTATGCATTTCCAGTACATCGCGTGTAGTGTTATGGTGCCTGAGATTGCAGGTGAGTGAGTGTGTGTGTTTTTGTACATTGTATGTGTGGATAAGGGTAGGGAGGTGTAAGTGTGAGTGTTGGATTTGCTGGTGTTTGTGTATGTGTGATGTGCATTTGTGTGCGAGCAAGTGGAGGATGGCGTGGTGTGAGTTTTTTTTTTAATGTTATGTGTGACCTCGGAGTTGGTATATATAAGTAGGGGGTGGGGGGTGCAGTCCCCCACATGGGGTGTGCAAGGGGGCTTGCCCCCCTGCTTATATGTAGTGTAGGGTCATGTGGCTTGTGCGCTGTGGGTGGAATGGTGTGTGTGTTATGTGGTGTATGGTCTATGTATGTTCGTGATTGTGTGATTCGGGATTGTGGATTGTGAATGCTTCGACTTTATAGTCTCGGGTTACTGAAATTCGGGATTTCAGTAATTTGAGATTATGAAGTGAAACTCTGCTGAGATATAATTTATGAGAAAAATCATCTCTGTGACATAAGGAATAATATGCATAATGAACCTTGCAAAACAATTACTGCAATGGTACCATAAGACTATATGTGTTTAAAATAAGTGACACAATAAGAACCAGAATTTTTTATTAAGATATAACGTGTACAATACTAAGCATATACATGACTGTATAACTCTGGCTCCATGTTGTAATACGTCAAGTATGTTACATAAACAGTCTCAACAGTGATGAAAATTAAAGAAAAATGTTGAAGATCAAGGCAGGTAGAAGGTAAGAACCTTAATAAAGATAAGGCAAAATTTTAAAACCAGTACATGAGATATCTGTGAAGTGAAACAGTTCTTCAATGGACTGACTAGAATATCACTAAGAAAAAGGTCAGGTAACACAGACATCCATAATCAACACAGAACTGCACACTAGTAGTTCAGTCATCCACCTATCCAAAAGTCCAAAATAACCACTTAAAGTTCCTAAAAGAAAGACCACCATAACCTGTAAACAGTCACAGTAACATTTAGAGCAACTAATCCTCAGAGCAACATAAGACCATAAACAAGGCAGCCACTTTTTCAAAGGTTCATAGCTAAGTACTAGGCTAGTTGCTAAACAGTCACAGTAACATTTAGAGCAACATGAGACCATAAACAAGACAGACACTTTTTCAAAGGTTTGTAGCTAAGCACTAGGCTAGGTGCCCCTGTGGGCCATTTTAAGCCTAGCCAGTTTCCTTATTTATCCTTGAAATAACCTATACCATGTGGAAATAGATTGACTTTACTTATCCCATACTCGATAATTACATATTACTCCTAATAAGAATAACTGTGATCATGCTATAGATAATTTGAGGGGACTCATGCATGGTATAAATCATTCAGGAGCTGCATCTGTTCATTAGCAGTACAGGGGGCAGTCTGGGTTAAATTTTCTGTTTTTCATCCATAGATTTAAATTGCCCTTGAAAATGGACAGAGATGAACTTTGTTTTATGTGGATGAGAAGTCTGTTCCACAGCAGTGGTAGCCTCTGCAAAATATGCCTTCCTTTCAAACCATTCTATTGGTGTTTCAGATGAGGTTTAAATCCCTAGACTGAGTATTTCAGATGCGAGTTGATTTGCTTATGTGCAGTAGATTTGTCAGTAATGGGTTGAAGGATGTCTTGTAAGCCAAACATAGGTCACCTCTTAGTAGTGACAGGGCTTTGATTTGGTCAATGTAGGACATGTTGTTTAGACCTTGTGTCCTTTTAGTAAGATATCTCTGTGGGCATTCCAGTTACTGCATTTATCTGTACAGATACATGCTAAAGGGGGCATTATATTCACTGACTGGCCTAATGAGGGGTGAGTAAAGGGGGACAATGACATACCTAGATCTAGACACAATCCCTTTGTTTATAAGATGTGCAGTATGGAAAAACTTTCTTATAACAATAGATACATGTTAGTCAAAAGTTAAGTCACTGTCCACATAAGTTCCCTAGTCCCAAACAACTGGGTCAACTCTTAGTGATGTATTATCAATGTGGTAGTTCCCTGGGGTAGATGACTTCTTAAAAGATACAATAATGCATTTGTCATTTCAGACCATGATTTTCATACAGTTTCAACCTGCAGGATGACTGAGTCATCTGTGCATTCAATGACTGGCCCTAACTTACAGTCATCTGCAAACTTAGTCCACCAAAGCCCTTTGGTATTGGCTTTTACTTCAGAAAAGTAGGTGATAAACAGGAGATATCCCACCTCAGACCCCTGGTGGACGACTGAGGTGACTGGTCTCTTTATGGAGGTAACTTCCCCTATTTTTGTTGTCTGCATCCTATCTGTATGTCAGCTTGCAATCCAGTGGGTGGCATAGGGCTGTATTCCCAGTTTATTTAGCTTTTCTGCTATGCTTGAGTGAAGAATTTTATCAGAAGCTTTGGCCAGGTTGAGTAATGCAGTGTGTACCAATTTTTCTTCATCCATTGCTTTAGTTTCCTTTTCAAAAAAAAAATGTCAGGTTGAGTGAGCATGACCTGCCCTTGACAAATACAGACTGAGATGGGTCTACTGTTTGGAGGTGCCCTTTGTCCTAATTGATTAATTCCATGATAAGTCTTTCAATGGCTTTGCATATGAGGCTGATCAGACTTATGGGTCTGTAATTGCCTGGGCCTGTGGAAGGTCCTGCATTATGCAGGGGGAATGACTGTAGCTGTTCTCCATTCACTTGGTACAAAACCTGAATGGAGAATGAGATTGAACAGTGTTGCTAGTAGTGTGGCTAAATCATGGTTCATGCTATTTAAGATGCATCCAGGGATATTGTCAGAACCCAACAATGCAGTGTTTTTACATTTTGAAAGCACTTTTAGGACTTGGTCTTGTGTAATAGCTGGAGGTGAGCCAATTTCATGTATATCTTGAGTGACAGACTGAAGGGAGAAAGTAGTAAAATTAGAGCTAAGGTCATCAGTCAGTAGGATAGCTATATCTTCAGTCTCAGTGAACGTAATATCATCCACAATCAGCTCATAGCATTCCTGCATTGTGATTTTGAGATTATGAACACTACTAAAACGCCTTGTGATTGTCTTTGACTTGGGTAGTTGTTTTATCTTCAGACTTGTCTTTGGTGGATTTTATTAAGTGCCTGAGTTGTTCTGACAAGGGGTCTAACATTCTTGTAATTACTCTTCTTATTTTTGGTCAAAATTATTTTCTTTTTATTATAAAGCTTGTTGATATTATGGTTCCACCATGTAGGTTTGTTTCTGGGGTTTGCCTGACTTGCTCCTACAGGGTAGAGCTGTATTTACACATCTGTTTACATTCTGTTACAGTATGGTGGTGCACATTTCTGTGTATTCAGTGGAGTTAACTGGGTTTAGTAGGGATTTGAGGCTTGCCCAGGTATCACTTAGGAGCAGGTAGTTTGTCTTAAAGAAATTTCTAAAGTTATCATGAGTAGAAGGGATCTCTGGGTTCAGTTTTATTTTGAAAAAGACTGGCTTATGGTCAGACCTAACAAGTGAGGAAAATATGCAAGAGACAGTACAGGATGCTCCCATATTATTAAGAACAGGAGCCAAGATGTTATTCGCTCTAGTGGGTACTCTGATTATTTGTTCCAAGGCATTTGTATTGACAAAGTCTTGCGGTTGTGCCCTAGTGGTGGTGTATGTATCCCAGTCTATACTATGATAGTTTACATCAACTAGAAAAATGGTATTTGGTTTTAATACTAAGTGATTCTAGTTCCTGTAGACAGGTGTTGTGGCTTTCTTTTGTCATAGAGGGAATTCTAGCTAGCTAATATATAGTATGAGCCCTTTCTGATGGTTATTTGGACATGAAGAAGCTCCAATGCATCATGCTGCTTTACCAGCCTTGATGCGAGTCTCTTCTGAATGTAGACTGATACACCTCTACCTTTTTCCTGTCCTGCACAGTAGGTGGTTTAGATATGTGGAAGGCATTATAGCCCTGAACAGCTGGAGTGCTGTCTGCTATTTTAAACCATGTCTCATTCAATACACAGATGTCAGCATCTTCTAGAGTAAGAAGATCTTGTTGACAGTGGATTTTTTTGTTCAGGCTTCTAGCAATGATCAGGTTTATCAGGCTGTCATTGGCTAGAAAAGGTACTATGGTAGTGCACAATATCTTTGCCAGTAATCAAAATCCTAGAGAAGACAGATGCAAGCCATCCTTGGTGAAACAGTGTGGTCTGTTGATCATATCCTTTCAGGCTGACAGATATTAGACCCCCTTAGAATGACAACAAAAACTAAGCCAATTATTGTAGTCAGCTATTTTGTGCTGATAACGCAGCATCATACTTGGAGAAGGACGAATGTTGCTCAATGCTAGGCTCATACCTGTCTTGGACAAATAGTCTGAGAGCTCCATCATGTCTTCTTTATATAATCCAGGGAGGTACACCTCAAGTCATTGACACTGGCATGAATAAGTCAAACTGGTACTTGTTGTTCAGACTTAAGTGTATGCATAATCTGATGGATCTCGGCACCAGGCAAGCAATTAACCATCACTCTTTGTATGCTCAGCCTGGTTAGAGGCACATCTTTATGTCTTATAATGGAATCTCCTACAACAAGAATGTTTGGTTGATTTGATGTCTGCCTTACAGGCTCGGGTGGGACTCCTTGTGTTATTTTGGTGGTAGGCTTAACTTGCTGAATGTGCTTTGTGCCTGTATTGGATTTTGGAGGTCTTTGAGATTTAGTCAAGTTAATCTTTTGAACCTCATCATATGATGGATTATGTGTATTGTTATTGCCTTGGAGTGGTGTGATGTGTGGTGCACTGCTGACAATTTTGATGTCTAATTTTACTCTGTGTGAGATTTTTGCCTCCAAGATATTATATATGTTCATCTGTCACACACTGTATTATGCTGATTGAGTAATAGATGACTGTTAGAATGAGACAATTCTCACACTCTCTTACGATACCCATCTAATTTAAGCTGGCTAGAGAAGATGTGGGGAAATGCTGGTCCATGAAACTGACAGGAATAACTCTAGGAGCAGAGGGTATCTATAACTGCTTGGAGTTCAGTTTTAGAATGTTTGGGTGGACTTTCTACCAAGTATTTCAATTTCAGTACAAAATAACTAGCCTGGAAACCATTTTCTACCATCAGCAAGAAACAGTAAACTAATTATAGAACAACACTCACTAATTTGATATTAAAATCAGTGCAAACACTATCAGTAAACTTAATACTAAGCAGTTTTATCAAAGGTCTTTTACTCTAGTGAGTAGTTTAAGGGGAGAGATTTTGCCAAATCATATTTATATGCTTATTTTCAACAGCCAATTAAAGGAGAGAGGGAGGGAATTATGTTGTCAAATTATCATAAGGAGCAGGCAACATCAGATAAACTGAGTTTAAGAACACAACTACAACAAGGTGAATGTGAGGCATAAAACAATTAGACCTTTAGCTCTGAGCTGACTGGCCTGGAACTGCACTAGGGTTACCACTTGTCCCACTTTGCGAGGGACAGTCCCTCTTTGGGCAGTTGTGCCCTGCAAAAAAATTGTAAAAATGGCAAATGTCCTGAGATTTTAGGACAAAAATATTTCCTATATTTTATGTAATAGTTGCATAAAACAGTTATTCTGTATCTGAAACACCTAAATGTTATAAGAAACAGAATAAGCAACTAAAATGCTACAAGAATAAGCTTTTATTTAGGCAAAAAAGTGAAGTTCTGTCCTTTGTGATGGCCATGAGTATGTTTCGGCCTGCAAAATGTGACATTTGTACAAAATATGTCCCACTTTGGGCATTTGAAAAGATGGCAACCCAAAACTGCACCTGTGCAAAGACAAGTCCTGAACTAGCCCAACATAAACCAGGGCTTAATGACCACTTAAAACAGCAAAAATGTAGTTCAACTATATACTGGAATCACTTATATTGATTTAAAACTTAGCTAAAGCAGTTACAGAAACAACCAACTATAAATAACTCTTACTTATCTAATATATAAATCTTATACTATGCAGTGCCTCATCAAAATCATATGCTACATTGGAAACAAATGTATATAAATTCAAGCAGATATATAATACAATGTAAACTACTAAGCTGCTATCATCCTATTAAAATAACCATATAAGATTTATAAAGTGTAAAATTAAACAAAAAATATATTTAAATCAAATCTTCTCCAAGCCATATTAATCAACTAGATTATTAAATAACTATGGAAAATACTAAATGTAGATGAGTAAATTAAAAATAAATATCATAAGCATATTTTATGTTATAGAAATAACATAAAAGAAAAAAATGGTGGGAGAAGATAGCAGGTAATCAAGTCAAAAATGTTATCTTACTAGACTGTAAAGTGTAAGATGATAGAGATGCTTGGTATTCTTCTTCTTCTTTCGGCTTTTCTCGGTTAGGGGTCGCCACAACGGATCACCTGTCTGCTCATGATTGGCAGTGGAGTTTTACAGTGTTGAGTTGCCAGCCCGGCGCCCAACCTTCCACAGAAGGCACACACATGTACACACTCACTCCTAGAGCCAATTTAGAGTGTCCAATCCACCTACAGCATTTCTTCGGGATGTGGGAGGAAACCGGAGCACCGGAGGAAACCCACGTGACCACAGGAGGACATGCTGACTCCGCACAGAAGACACCCCAGCCAAGTATCGAACCGGAGAACCTCTTGCTGTGAGGCGGCAACATTAACCGCTGTGCACCACCATGGCCACCCATAGAGATGCTTGGTATTAAATTACTAAATTATTTAATCACAAATAAGAGATAATATTTGATTGTAAGTATTTTGTTCTTATCAGGTACAATCTATTTCTTGTTTCATGTCTCTTCAATGTCCACTTCTTCAGTTTTGTTTAGTACTTTTATTTTTCTGAAAGTAGGATGCAGCATCATCTAAAATGTCAAACGTTTGTTGTCACTCTAACAGAAATATTCTAATTCTGGCAGGAAAAATGAAGTTTGCCTTAATGCAAGATTTATTTAAGCTTTTTTAAAAAAGGAATACACATTTTGTGCCACAACTGAAGAGGAATAGTCATTATCAAATCTGACAATATTATCCCCTATTTTATATGAGAACTTGTCCAAGCGATTTTAAAACTAAGTCCTTATCTTGACTGAGATAAATCTAACAATTGCAGATCTGGGAGTAAAATAATTTTACTTTGAAGATTGATTAGGTAAAGAGCTATGATCTCTTTCTATTCCAAGCAAAAGAGCTTCAGGCAGATTTATTGCTTTAGGTAATCAAGATGTTAGGCAGTTCATTATATTATCACCTTTATGTCTTTCAGGAGTACCATATATTCTGACATTGTTCTTTCTTGATTTATTCTCTAGAAGATCATCTATTTTTTCTATAAACTAAGTCAAGATCATTCATTGCTTCTTCCATTGCTGATATTTGAAGCTTTTGTTTGTTAACCAATTAATGTATTAATTCAATTTGATTTGCATCATTCCTTAATTGTTTTGTTATCTGGTTTATCCATTTTCACAGGTAAAGTCCTGTACATTGTTAAGTTTAAATTGCAGTTCTTTTTTGAGTGATGTTTCTTGAGAGGCAGTTTTAGAATGAGTCACCCTGAATAGCACAGCCGAATTCTTCAGTAATGCTTGACAGGATAATAATATAAACATTATTTTTTTCAGATAAACTTCTGGAAAAACTCATATTAAGTATTTCTACTACATTTGAGCATTGTTTGAAGCTTTTTGTTAAAGAAAATTGTCTCAATGTTAATTTATAGGAATAAGATGAAAAATACTGTGCTGCTAACGGTTCAATGTCTTGAAAATGCTTTACAAAAGTCATACAACAAAGAACTACGTAGGATCACAGTTACAGTCTTCAGTATTTCAACTTGTACTTTTTATACAGAGTGATGACAATGATTATATAATTGTGAAAAGTGAGTTTTGCAATGGCAAGTATTTTATCTTCTGACAGAAGCACAGATACTACAGCTTGAGAGGTAAAGTCTAGTATATTCCCTAAATTACTTCAGCAACTTCACTAAAGCATAGACCAGCACAGCTACCAAAAACACTTTTAAAATAACTGTTGTAATTTGCATGGCCTTCCAATAGAAAAACATAGTTAAAATACAAATTATTTTTAATGTGTGTGTGTGTGTGTGTGTGTGTGTGTGTGTGTGTGTGTGTGTGTGTGTGTGTGTGTGTGTGTGTGCGTGTGTGTGTGTGTGTATCTATCTATATATATATATGTATATGCATATATATATATATATATATATATATATATGTATGTATATATATATATATATATATATATATATATATATATATATATATATATATATATATATAGATGTGTGTGTGTGTGTGTGTGTATATATTTTACCTATATGGGTCTACTTCAGAAGACTGACAAACCAAAAGACTGAATCCAAAGAGAGAGAGGGAGAAAGAGAGAGACAGATGCATATACACTTTTAAGACTAATGTGCACTTCTCTTTGAAAAATAATAATGCCAAATGCAATAACCATTATATCAAAAGTACAATAAACATTTCTAAGTTAGACCTGAAAATGAATGGCAAAATAAATAAATAATGCACTAAAAGAATTCACTGACAATTATTATTTTGTTTGATAGCTCACACACAATTTATTTGTAAGCACTCTTTATCATATTCAGTTTACAGGGAATTCATCATAAGGTAAAGCAGTATACTGACTTATACTGAACTACTTTAAATAAATTAAAACACCCAATAATATTATTATTAAAGTCCAGCCAAATAATTAAAATCATGAATCTTGTTTCAACCTCAACCTTTTCCTCCTCAAATGACTTTTAAAATTAGCATTATAATCAAGTTAGAGGGGTTACACGCGTCCCACAAAATTTGCCAAAAAAGTCACTTTTGTCACCTCTGATTTTCCCTTATAAAGTCCATAATATAAAGCAATGTTTTCATGTCTCTTTGTTTTCCTATATAAAATAAACTAGAAGTGGAATGCCCCACTGCACTCACATTTGTACTGGCACACAAATTGAAGGAGACTCTACTACATATCTACATATACTGCGGAATAAACACATAAAAAATGCCCTTTCTACTTGTTCCAGTACAGACTGTTTGTACTAACTCTTGGGATAAAACTCTTTCAATAAGATTTTGTTAAATTGCTATACCTTTTGTTAGTAAAACAGGGTTTATGACTTAAGCTGGGATTCAATAAAGTCAAATCTCTGTGTCAGAATAGTGTAGCAGCTATTGCATGGAATATGGCTGCGGAGCGATCCAGTAAACAAGGCTGAGGGCGTAAAGGAGCCTGCCAGCACTATTCTGACATGGACACCACTGAATAATGCTATTACCTCATTTGCTGGTGAAAACCATGAAAATGAGGTGAATTAGTGATTCAGTAAGCAGGCAGGCACATACCTCTCAAGTGTACCTCATTACGAGGAACGTACCTCATTTGGGGTCTTAAAAAGTTCATGTTCCTCGAAGTTCCTCAAAGTTCCACATTGTAAGAGTCTGTCACATTCAGTGTTAGGAATTTTTTTAAGTGAAATTCATGGTAAATAGAAATTAATCATATTAATTCATTAAATGATCTTCTTTTTATGTAAAACCAGCATATTTTAACCATCTTATGACCTTCCTAGTTGAAGTTGTATGTGTTCCACATTTTGTCCATTTGTTCCACATTATGAGGGCTAGTGTTCCTCATTTTGGAGATGGAAGTTTGAGAGCTATGGGCAGGCATCCGTGTCAGAGCAGTGTCCATTGCAGAAATGTTTTCGGTTACTAACCGTGTACATTTCTGCAAAAATCAATGACAGCTCAAAGTAAAGCAGGTATTATGACTATTAGGCATGCCAATGGCCAAAAATATGCCCATTGGCATGGAAAACAGTTTCAAAATTATGAAAATCAAAGTTTATTTATTTATTTATTTATGTTTTGGCCAATTTCAGCCATTTAAGGATAGCACAGTGGCAAGCAAACGAGATCATACAGAAAATAAAATAAAATGTAAAGAGATAATTTTATTTGAAATATGAATTTTGCCATTATAGTGGGTAGCATGCAGAACCAGCACAATAAAATGTTACACTGGTAGCTAAGGAGATAGGCTCCAGTGTAGTTGTGTAACAAGGGAATAAGGCAGTAGGGTATCCAAATGAGCTAAATTTATTAAATAACAAAATGGGAGACTGTGTCCACCTGTACCTTTCCATGTAGGAGCTATAATGCTGTAGTGTAAGCAGGAGAAGCAGCTGACATGAAAAGGGGGAGCGTCGTGCTTGGTGTAAGTGCATTGGAGCTTCGCTGCCTCTATTTGTGCTCATCTAAGCACAGCTAAGAAAGGGGGGGTGTCTGAGCTAGTTTAAGAAATACTGAGCATGTTCATGTCCCTGGGAGGGTCCTTTCTGCTCAATACTGTTTACTATAGCTGTAGGGGTTTGCATGGCACACCATGGGGCTTGAACACAATGAAAAAACAAAAACAACAGGAACCAGCAGAGCTGTTTACATTTGAGCAGTGGGTTTACACAGCATGCCGCGAGGCTTAGAATGGGCGGAAATGGGAAGGAAGAAAAAGGGAAATAGCAGAATAAAGGCACTCAAATACAAATAATATAGCTGTCAGGTGGAATGTATCATGGAGAGCCAATCACACAGGCAGCATTTGCATCACATCAGTATAAACTATGCAAACACCTTTCAGTCTGGTTATCCCCACAGACTCTGCACCATTTGTGTACACACCCAGGGGAATTTTAACTGACAAAATGTTACGAGCTGCTGTCACTTTGATACATCAGTATGTTCTAGGGGCTGAGTGCGGTGAGGAGGATAATGCTGACAACCATCCCAGACTGAGGAGGAGGAGAAGACTGTTCAGTCCCAAGGTAACCTACCTGGGGCTACATGATCTGGAGATGCTAGAGCACTACAGGATGGATAGGGACTTACTTCAGCAACTCTGCAAGCTGAACCGGCCTCACCTCAGACCCAGAGCCAGCAGAGGGGAAATCATCCCAGTTGAAACCAAGGTATGTGTAGCTTTATGAATACTAGCTACAGGTACCTTCCAAAGACCTACTGGGGATATTGTGGGGGTCTCACATGCATCTGCATTCAGGGTACTCCACCAGTTCCTGGATGTCATGCGAACACATGCTGGTGAGCACATATATTTCCCCAGCACCCGTGAGGAGAGGACCAGCATTATGCATCTCTTCCACCATGTAGCAGACTACCCAGAGGTACTAAGTGCCATAGACTGCATGCATATCCACATCAAGGCCCCACCTTGTAAAGAGGATAGAGTCTATGTCAACAGCAAGGGCTATCACTCCATCAACTGCCAGGTTGTGTACAATGCCCAGGACATTATCATGAATGTGTTTGCTGGCAGCCCTGGTAGTTATGATGACTCCCATATCTGGCAAGCCTCACAGCTGTACCAGGCATTTGCCAGGGGTGGCATCCTGTATGACCATCTGGTGGGGGATGCTGGCTATGCACTGGAGGCATGGATGATGACACCCATCAGAAATGCACACTGAAGAATGCCATAATGAGGCACGTTCAGAAACAAGGAGCACTATAGAGCATGTGTTTGGTATACTCAAGTCACAGTTCTGCTGTCTTAAGATATCTGGTGGAGCCCTGCAGTACTCTCCAGCCACATGTGCACACATGCTCATAGTATGTGCCATGCTGCAAAATATAATCCTCTGGAAACAGCTGCAGCAGGAACATCACAGGGAAGGCCCACACAGCCCCCCCACCATTACCAAGGCCCCCACAGGCACAGGGGGACTTGGAGGGGGAACCCACTGAGCCTGCTCCTTTAGGCAGACAGAGGCATGCCCAGTATGCTCAGGCCTTGCCAAAGATGCAAAGCATAGCACATGCACTGACACTGTAGGAACCCAGGGACTGACACCTCTCTCCAACTTGCACACACAGTAAAATGGATGCCACACACATCACACTACCTGTATCTTACCATGTATAGGCTGTGTACTGCATGAATCCGACAGAGACAGCCCTCAATCACCATCCTCACAACTGCCACTGGCACAAGGTAAGTCAGTCTTCTTAACAATAAATTAATAGAGTAATATGTTGTGGTAGCATAACTATGGTATTGCTGCATACATGCAATGGAATGGGGTGGCCTACCAGGATAGCAGCAGACAACTGACAGCGATGTGGGACAACAAGAAATATCTGCCCAATACTGGATTCCCCAGAGAATGCAGTAGTCCCCTAGGTGACAAATCTCACTGCAGTATATGTGGGGAGGGCTAACAAACTGGGGGGGGGGGTCATAGCTCACATACATGAATGTCAAGGTGGAGGTCCCATACTCACCCCTCAGCCTCACCCAGCAAGTCAGCCATAGAAAACCATAAAGAAATGTCTATCAAAGGCCCCAAATGGGGACAATGATGACGTATTCCCATACAGACCTACACAGTGATATCACAGCAGGTCTTGCAGTAGCAGTAAGGCTCTGCAGGGTGAGAAGTCTGAAACCCAAATGTCTGCCATTACAATCTAACCTGTGGTCTTTCGTGATATGTCTGTAGTCTCCAAGACAGGTACAATACTATGCTAAATGGAAGAAAAATGTAAAGGGAACATCAGCATAGTCTGTGCAAATGTGGACAGCTGGCAGGTGTGCCCCCCCACACACACACGCACACGCACGCGCACACACACACACATACACACACACACACACACACACACACACACACACACACACACACACACACACACACACACACACAAACACACAAATGCACACACACATGCACACACGCACACACACACATGCACACACACACACACACACACACACACACACACACACACACACACACACACACACACATACACACATACACCCATGTTCCCATAGAAATGCAGTAACAGTGATGTTTTTAGGGTACAAGCAGCAGAGCACACATTCCCAGGGCTGAACCAATCAACTTCATAACTTGTTGCATGTCCACAATATGCAGGGTCAATGAGCTATGTATATGTGTGGCCAATACTGTCAGCATGTGGCCTGCACTTACTCCTGGCTGTCGTGTCTTAGTGGCCTAGGTACAGTACTGTGGTTGACAGGGTCCATGTTCCAAGAACTGCAGTGCCAACTATTCTGCATGTCAAATACAGCTACTGTAGGAGTTGTACACACTGTCCAGATGTCAATATCTGTTAATGCAGGAAAAGGTAACTGGTCATGGACAGGGGGGGGCACACATTTCGGTGTTAGAGGGAAGCCTCTCAGCTTATCAGTGGGAGTGGTAAACACTAGGTAGCCTATCTACCACAAAATGAGTGGTTTCTAGCTCCTGTTCTACTTTCAGCTTTAAAAGCCTGTGTTTGCATGGGATTGAGCACTGTGCAGCATCACTAAGCTAAGGTAAACTATTACTGGTGCCAGAAAGTCTGTGCTTCAATTTTTTCCCTAAGATCTTGCTAGCTCTCTTCTCTCTTGCATTTAACTAGCTTATTCACCTAGCACTTTATCTGGTTTCTTGTAGCAATTATTGTAGCACACATAAGTGCTAACAGCACTAAACGTCCTATAAGGAAACAGCTTCAGTACTTATTAATAATAACCATCTCTCCTGGCATGTCTAAAGTTCAGTTCCCTGTGCTTTCTCCTATTAACCTAGTGAACTTGGGCATTCTGAGGCAGTGTAGCAACAGCCTCATGTGCATAGACAACCATCTCCTCTTACCTCTGAAGACTCAGACTTGTGAGAGATGCACTTATATATCCAAACTGGAAGACATGCACTCTCCAGCCAAGACCGGAATTGCTGGTCAAGAGGAGGGGGTCAACACCTGCACTACATCACATGGAACACATAGCCCTCCAGAACACCCACCATCACAGCTCTCACATAAAAACATAAAACACACAGCAATCTTCACAGAGGCTCTCAATAGAAATCTACCCAAACAGCAAAGAACTCCAAATCAGAAACGCACTCGATCACCACAACACAGCACAAATCACGAGACATATAGCTCACCTACACAGTGTGCCCCTCAACCTAAGGCCCTAAGGGAAAAACAGCTTGCCCAATACACTAATCATAGGTGATTTTATAGTGAGGCACACTGATATCTCACTTACAAAGTTGAATAAGGAGAAGGTAATAGTCAGCTGTCTGTCAGCTACCAAGATCCGACACATAACACATGCACTCAAGTCACTCCACAACAAGCACAAGTATGACTCTGCCCTTGTCCATGTGGGTGTGAATGACCTGAGCTGTACCTCCCTGGACTACATGAAAAGAGATATTGTGGAGCTCTCGGATTATGTAGCCAAGGCAAGTATGACCCTAGCCCTGACCAGCATCCTACCATCACCCAGAATGAAACAGCAGTACAAGCAGAAAATGATTGACTTCAACAATTGGCTAAGTTTCTGGTGTCATTCTAAGGGGATCCAGTATCTGTCTGCTTGGGATGACATAATTGAAAGACCTCAATGCTTTGACAGAGATGCCCTGCATGTATCACCCCTAGGTTTCCAGATACTGGCAAAGGCTCTTGCCACCCCTATAGTGCCTTTTTAGGCAGTGGTCCAAAGACCAAATTACCACTATAACAGCTGTAAATAAATGCAATCTGAGGGACATGCTGCTCAATGCTAGAAGTCTAAGATGCACTCGCTCGAAGCACTCCTCAAAATTGAGAACATCGACATTTGTGCTGTAACGAGACCTGGTTTAAAGCAGCAGAAATCACCCATACTCTATCACACTATAACTCATTCCACACCTTTCAGCACCAGAAAATGGACCGAAGCTCCAAAGGCAGTGGCATCTCCATATTCATAAAGGATATGCACACCTCCAGACTAGAAGCCCAGCATAACGCATCAGAGATATGTCAGGTGCAACTAACAGTGGGGTAAGGCAGTGATTCAGGTCATAGCCTGATATAGGTCCCCAACAATGTCCCAAGACTCTCATTCCACATTCCTAAGCACCCTGGAAACTATTAGGGTTCAACCTAACACTCTCATACTGGGTGACTTTAACTACCCCTCCATCAACTGGAAAAACTACTCCAAAACACTTGCCCAACACTTCCTGGAATTCATTAAATCCAGTGCGCTAGACCAGCTCATTCTTACCCCCACTAGAGGAAGCAACATCCTTAACCTGGTTATTGCTAACATGGGCAACCATTGCTCAACACCAATAGTCAATTCCTCCCTAGTTAGCGCTGACCACAAACAAATTACCATGGAAATCCACATCTCACCCACACCACCAGCAAAGGTAACCACCATGAAAAACTTCTCCAAAGCTGACTTTGGACTCCTAAACACAGAGGTGGCTAACTTCACAGCACCCATGCAAAAGGAAAATAGGTGCATGACTGCTGAATCATACACCAATGCACTGTACGGACATGTACATAAATGCATACAACTAGCCATATCCAACAGAACCAAGACACTCTCCTCCAAAAAAAGGAAGCCAATCTGGTGGTCAGCTGCCATTAACAAACTCTACAACTGAAGGAAGAACTGTTGCAGAAAAAGGTGAAGTCCCAAGACTGGAAAAACTCCCTTATTAGCCTCAACAAAAAGTTGAGATCCCACATCAAAACCTCTAAAGCTAGCTATGAAGGCAGAATTGTTGTAGACACTAAAAACATCCTCAAAGCCTTCTTCAGTTATATCAAGAATCTCCATGGCAATACCCAGATTTGCTCTGAGTCACTGCACAATGGTACCTCCTATACTGACCCAACAGATATTGCCAACATACTGGCCGACAGATTCAGTGCCAACTTTACCCTTCTCTCCCCCCATAAAGGACCAATCCCAATACCTGAAGAATGCCAGACACCCAGCGTTACTGCAGCACAGGTTAAGCATCATTGTTCAAAGTCAAGGATACAACTTCCATGGGACCTGAAAATATCTCTGGCTGTGTTCTACATGAACTACAAAGTGAACTAGCACCACACCTGTGTGCCCTGTTCAATCACAGCCTCACCTCAGGCTTTGTCCCTACAGAAAGGAGCACTGCTACAGTCATCCCTCTCCATAAAGGGGAAGCAACTACAGTCCCTAGGAATTATTGTCTTATTACCTTGATGAGTCTCATATGTAAGGCTATGGAGCACATCATCATGGACCTAATTAACAAGGATATAGGGAATCTCCAAACTCTGGATCCCACGCAATTTGGTTTTGTGAAGGTTAGATCATGCCTGTTCAACCTGGTTGACTTCTTTGAGTCAGTCACCAGAGCAGTGCATGATGGCAGTGCAGTTCATACAGCTTACCTTGATCTGGCCAAGGACTTTAATACCATTCCCCACTCAGGAACTATTGATAGACTCACCAAACTAGGCATCAACCCCTATATCTCTAGGTGGGTTGCAAATTTGCTCAGAGATAGAACCCACAGTGGAAAAGAAGCAGACTCCAAGTCAGACTGCTGACCAGTCACAAGTGGAGTCCCACAGGGATTGGTTAATGGCCCTGGAGCCTTTACAAGCCTAGCCCATAGGATTACCCTGGAATCATGCCAGCCAACATTAGTTCCCAGTGCCTCTGTGAGTAGAGCCACTGGAGTGATCCCTGGGGTGAATTTTCTATTTCCCATCCACTCATATAGATTTTTCTTGAAAAGGGCCAGTCATGTGCTCTGTTTGACATGTATGGGAAGTCTCTTCCATAGCATGGGCAGTCTCTGGGTTATGAACCTGTCCCTCCAGCATGTTCTGTTGATTGTGGTAATGAGGTTGAGGTCTCCGGAGTATGTGGTGCAGAGGGATTGGATTTCCTTAGATGTAGCATTTCTAACAGTGCTGGGTCAGACATGGCTTTGTAAGTCAAGCAGAGTTTGTCTCTAAGTAGGTGATATGAGACAGAGAATAGTTGAAGTTTTTTGAGTCTGTCCATAAAGGACAAGTGTTTAAGGCCTAGGATCCTCTTAGTGAGGTACTTTTGCATCCTCTCCAGTTGTTGCAGGTGTCTAGTGATGTAAATCCCAAATAGGGCATTGTACTCGATGACTGGCCTAATGAGGGAAGAGTAGAGGAAAACAATTACCTCTTTCTTCCTGGATGCAAAACCCATACTAATGAGATGTGCCACATAGAAGGACTTTCTGACCACAGTGGCAATGTGGTAGTCAAAAGAGAGGTTGCTGTCAACCTGTGTTCCCAGATGTCTTATAACACCTTCTGTGTTCAGTGGACTACCATCAATGTGGTAATTCATGGAAACCAGGTTTTTCCAAAGGGGATGACGACACAATTTTTTGGTATTGAGCTTAAATCTTGAGTTCTGACACCAGTAGTTGGTCTCAATGAGGCCTTTCTGTAGGATGTCAACATCACTTGAGGAGTTAATAATCGCTCCCAACTTGAAATCATCTGCGAAATGTGCCAGCCAGAGTCCCTTCGTGTTGGTGTGGACTTCAGAGAAGTAGACCAAACAGGAGAGGACCCAGGACTGAACCCTGTGGGACTCCACTCATGACTGTTTGGCAGTCTGACTTGGAGTCAGCTATTTTCACACTGTGGGTTCTATCTGTGAGCCAGTTTAAAAACCCACCTCATAGGTTCATAGATTAAATTATAGGTTCATAGATTCATACTAAGCTGACTGCCCTTGCAAGCCATTTTAAGACTAGCCAGTTATCCCTTGTGAGACTCAAACCCTGCACCTTGTGTCTGTAAGGCAAACACCTTAACCATTAGGCAACCCTCCCAACCCACCTAGTGATATAGGGGTTGATGCCTAGCTTAGTGAGTTTTTCTATGATTCCTGAGGGGGGAATGTTATCAAAGGCCTTGGCCAGATCAAGGTAGGCTGTATGGACCACCTTGTTTTCATCCACAGCTCTAGTGACTGACTCAAAAAAGTTGACCAGGTTGAACAGGCATGGTCTACCCTTCACAAAACCAAACTGTGTGGAATCCAGAGTTTGGAGATTCCCTATATCCTTGTTTGTTAGGTCCATGATGATGGGTTCCATAGCTTTGCATATTAGACTCATCAGGCTAATGGAGAAGTAGTTCCTAGAGTCTGTAGTCTCTCCACCTTTGTGGAGCGGGATGACTGTAGCAGTGTGCCATTTGGTAGGGACAAAGCATGAGGTGAGGCTGTGATTGAGCAGGGCATACAGGTGAGGTGCCAGTTTACTCTGTAGTTCATCTAAAACACAGCCAGAGATATTGTCAGGTCCCATAGAAGCTGTATTCTTGGCCTTGGGCAGTGCTGTTTTAACCTGTGCAGCATTAATACTGGGTGCCTGGAAATCTACTGGTATTGTGATTGGTCCTTTGCTGGGGGTAAAGTTGGCACTGAATCTGTCGGCCAGTATATTGGCAATATCTGTTGGCTCAGTATAGGATGTACCATTGTGCAGTAGCGCAGAGCAAATCTGGGTATTGCCGTGGAGATTCTTTACATAACTCTAGAAAGCCTTGTGGTTGTCTTTACTATCTGCTGCAGTTCTGTTTTCATAGCTAGCTTTAGAGGATTTGATGAGGGATCTCAACTTTTTGTTGAGGCTGATAAGGGAGTTTTTCCAGTCTTGGGACTTCACCTTATTCTGCATCAGTTTCCTCCTTCTGTTGTAGAGTTGGTTTATGGCAGGGTACCACCAAATTGCCTTCCTTTGGTTTTTAGGAGCCCAATGTTAGCTTTGGAGAAGTTTTTCATGGTGGTTACCTTTGCGAGGGTGGGGGTGGGAGGGATGAGGATTTCCAAGGTGATTAGTTTGTGGTTGGATCTAACCAGGGAGGAGTTCACTACAGGTGTAGAGCAACGGTCACCCATTTTAGTAATGACCAAGTCAAGGATGTTGCTACCTCTAGTGGGGGTAAGAATGAGCTGGTAGAGGGCATTGGGATTAATGAATTCCAGGAAACGTTGGGCAAGTGTATTGGTACATGAGTAGTTTTCCCAGTTAATGTAGGGGTAGTTGAAGTTACCCAGTATGAGAGTGTTAAGTTGGACCCTAATATTTTCCAGGGTGCTTAGGAACGTGGAGTATGAGTCTTGGGACATGGTCGGGGACCTGAACTGCTGTCTTACCCTATTTTAGCTGCACCTGAAATATCTCTGATGTGTTATGTTGGGCTACCAGTCTGGAGGTTTGCGCATCCTTTATGAATATGGAAACACCACTGTCTTTGGAGCTTCAGTCCAAGTTCTGGGGCCGAACGATGTGGAATGAGTTATAGCCTGGTAGTGCAGGGGTGCTTTCTGCTGCCTTGAACCAGGTCTCTGTTATGGCACAAATGTTGACGTTCTCTATTTTAAGGAGTGCTTCGAGCGAGTGCATTTTGAGATTTAGACTTCTAACATTGAGCAGCATGACCCTCAAATTGCATTTGTTTGTAGCTGTTAGGTGGTAATTTGGTTTTTGGAACACTGCCTTAAAAAGGCACTATATGGGTGGCAAGAGCCATTGCCAGTATCCAGATGCCCAGGGGTGAGAGATCCTGGCCATCTCTTTCAAAGCATCAAGGTATGTCAATCATTTCATCCAAGGCAGACAGATATTGGCTCCCCTTAGAATGCCATCAGAAACTTAGCCAATTGTTGAAATCAATAATTTTCTGTTTGTACTATTGTATCATTCTGGGTGATGGTAGGATACTGCTCAGGGCTAGGGTCATACCCAGCTGTGCTACATAATCCGAGAGCTCCTCCATTTCTCTTTTCATATAGTCCAGGGAGGTACATCTCAGGTCATTCACACCCACATGTACAATGACAGAGTCATATTTGCACCTGCTGTTGAGGGGCCTCAGTGTGTGCATTATGTGGCAGATCTTGGCACCTCACAGGCAACTGACTGTTACTTTCTCCTTATTCAACCTAGTGAGTGGGACATCAGCGTGCCTCACTATGGAGTCACCTATAACTAGTGTGCTGGGCATGCTGTTTTGCCTTAGGGGCTTTGGTTGAGTGGCACACTGTTTAGGAGAGTTATGTGTCTTGTGATTAGTGTTGTATTGTGGTGGTCAAGTGCATTTCTGCCTTGGAGGTCTCTGCTGTTTGGGTAGATTTTTATTGAAAGCCTCTGCAAAGATGGGTGTGTGGTCTGTGTTTCTATGTGAAGGCAGTGCTGGTGTGTGCTCTGGAGGGCTATGCATTCCATGTGGTGTGGTGCAAGTGTTGACCATCTCCTGTTGACCAGCTATTCCGGTCTTGGCTGGAGATTGCGTGGGTTCCAATTTATATATATATAAGTGCATCTATTGCAAGTCTGAATGTTGGGAGGTAAGAGGAGATGGTTGTCAGTGTACATGAAGCAGTTGCTACATTGTCTCAGGATGCCCAAGTTCACCAGGTTAATAAGAGAAAGCACAGGGAACTGACCTTTAGACATGCCTGGAGGGGTGGGCATTAATAATACATACTGGAGCTGTTTCCTTGTAGAATGTTTAGTGCTGGTAGCACTTTTGTATGCTACAACAATTGCTACAAGAAGTCTGGTAAAGTGCTAGACTAATAAGCTAGTAAAAGTGCAGGAGAGGTGAGAACTAGCAGATCTAAGGGAAACATTGAAGAGAAGGCTTTTTGGCACCACTCTGAAGCTTACAAACAGTCCTGGATACAGCAAATCTGTATCTGGACTAGATTAGTTACAGGAAAGGCAGGAAACAAGCACAGACCCTGGAATGTTTACACATCTGGAAGTGAAGGCCCACATGATCAACCCATAGGCGCAGCATCAGCCTGGTCTGTGATATTGGTGTGGCTTGTTGGTGTGACAGATACATGTCCCACACAGTCCCACAACTACTGTGGAATACACTCTCTGTCCACATCAAGCCAAGTGCCTCAATACCCCTAGTGATGTGCCCCCTGTATAAGTGCATGGTAAACACAAAATACATTCCTCTGATTCCACCTGTGTCCCTGCTGGACAAGGGCTCTGTGTGCTGACATGTCTTAACATGGACTACACTCTTGTCTGCATGGGTTATAAGGGCTTCAGGCCAACTAATGTCATATCAACCTATCAATCTATACACAACTGTCTGTCAGTGGTTCACCACATTACTCTGTACTGCTCTGCCATTGACATACCTGGAAGTCACAGTGCTATGTGGAATATACTACATATATAATGGACATTTCTGCACAATAGACTGCACTCTGTACCCACACCCATACCTCTCAACCTCTGACAGCAAGAAATCTGGATAGGGTCATAAATAAAAGTGGGACAAAGACCCAATGACAGGCACATGTTGTAAGTATTGCTCTTACAAATTGAGAAAGTTGGTAGAATAATGAGGTTTGCATTAGCAGGAATTGTCTGAAGGTTATGAAGTCTGAAACGCTAATATCTGTCATTATTTTGTAACATCAGCCTCTAAATATTTGCAACAAACTTGCCATAAAAACACAAGTTTATGTTTATGTAGACTGAATGAAACTTCTAGACAAACACCTGGACAATCTGCCAAAAACTACAGTTGAGAGGTATGGCCACACCAGGATCTGACTTTTCAGGTAAGAAGAATACCACACAAGCAGATCGCCAGCCAAGTTGCTGGACTGGTTATACAGCCTCATCAGTCACTCCGCTGTAGCCACACCTCTCAACTTTCCTTTTTGGGCAAGAATGTCTATAGTTGGGCTCATAATCTTGGTCTGTGCATCATACATCTTGTATTCCCCTGTTATAGCACTGTGATGATCTGAAGATGATATTCACTAGGTAATGACACAATACATTCCAGTGTCAGATGTCAGATATGTCAGAAAATGTATGCTAAAACAAACCCTGTACCTCTAGAAACTTTCTGTTTACTTTTGAGAGGTATGCCTGTAGCACACAAAACCCCGGACTGAAGTACAACTATCTCTGGAATAAAGTCCCACTCTTACTATAGAAGGTCATACTGGACATGCTTCTACACTTAAAGAATCACAGCCCATGTTGGAACCCACATCGGACTATATAACTGTATTGTGCATATATGTCTTTGCATACAGACAGATATGTACCCCTTAACTGTCTCTACACACAGCCATCAGACAGGATTACCCTCAGCTAGCTGTAGGTGGCCCATATATGATACATCTGCATCTGTTGTGTGTGATACACAGACATATATATGGGCAACATATAACAATATGTCAAGCATACACACACATAGACATGGGGAAGAGAGAGACAGACAGTGATAGAGAGAGAAACACATGAAGACACACAGAGAGAGTGAGTCATACACGGGGTACCCTGAATGGCATAGAGTGATGCCCTGCTGCTGCAGCCAGTGGCAAACTGGTTGTAACCAGTCACATGTGCCAGCATGAAAGTGAGCTCCATTGTGTAATAGTACCGAGGTGGGGGTTATAATATCACATCACCTGCCTGTGTGTGTGTGTGTGTGTGTGTGTGTGTGTGTGTGTGTGTGTGTGTGTGTGTGTGTGCGTGTGTGCGTGCGTGTGTGTAGGTTTAAGTATTAAGAGGCCGTTCCCACTCAGTACATTTCCCATTGCCCTACTTCTCAAGATCTGCTGATGTCATTCACCTTAGAAGTACCATTGGACACCTGTCAACCCTTTAAGCTCTATAGTGTGTATGATAACTGCGTAACACTATAGTACAAATAAGTAGGTAGGGATTCTAATCTCAGTCCTGGGAAATGTAAGCTGGTGTGTGTGTGTGTGAGTTTGTTTGTTTGTAGGTGAAACAGATTTAGGCCATTCCCACCCAGTACACTTCCCAGTGCCCTACTTTAGCAGTCCTGCTGATGTCATTCACCTTAGAAGTACCTTTGGAAACTTGTCAGCCTTGTAAGCTGTGTAGTGCATGTGATAACTGCATAACACTATAGTACAAATAACTAGATAGACAGAGGCTCTGTTCTCAGTTCCGGCAAATGTGTGTGTTTGTGTGTGTGTGTGTGTGTGTGTGTGTGTGTGTGTGTGTGTGTGTGTGTGTGTGTGTGTGTGTGTGTGTGTGGCTGTGTATGTATGTTTGTAGGATTAAGTGTGTGTGTGTGTGTGTGTGTGTGTGTGGCTGTGTATGTATGTTTGTAGGATTAAGTATTTTGAGGATTTTCCCACCCACAACAATTCCCAGTGCCCTACGTTAGCAGTCCTGCTCATGTCATTGTCCTTAGAAATACCTTTGGACCATCCTCAGCCCTATAAGCTCAGTGGCATGTGTAATAACTAAGTAACAGTATAGCACAAATAACTAGATAAGCAGGGGTTCCACTCTCAATTCTGGTAAATGTGTGTGTGTGTGGAGGTGTTTCTAGGGTAATGTATTTTGATGCTCTTCCCACCCATACTTTACAAGGGCCCTTGATGTAATTCACCTTAGACATACCTTGGGATACTATTAAATTCTATAAGCTCTGTGGTGTGTGTGATAACTGCGTAACACTGTTGTACACATAACTAGATAGGTAGAGGTTCTAAACTCAATACTGTTAACTGTGATAGTGTGTGTGGTTCATAGGTTGATATGCTGTTGAAGTGATCCCAGGGGTGAATTTCTTATTACCCATCCACTCATCAAGATTTTTCTTGAAGAGGGCTAGTGAGGTGCTCTGCTTGACATGAATGGGGAGTTTATTCCAGAGTATGGGAAGTCTCTAGGTTAGTACCCTGTCCTTCCAGCAGGTTCTGTTTATTGTGGTCATGAGGTGCAGATTTTTGGAGCCTGCGGTGCGGAGGGATTGGGACTTTTTCAGATGAAGCATGTCTAGCAACACTGGGTCAGACATGGCTTTGTATGTCGAGCAGAGATCACCTCTAAGTAGGCAGTATGAGATAGAGTAAAGCTGGAGTTTTCTGAGTATTTCTGTTTTGGGCATGTGTTTGAGTTTTAGGATCCTCTTTGTGAGGAATTTTTGTGGCCTCTCCAGCTGTTGTAGGTGTCCAGTGAGGTACATGCCAAATGGGGCATTGTACTCTATAATGGGCCTAATGAGAGATGAGTAGAGAGGGATTATGATCTCTCTCTTCCTGGATGAGAAACCTTTTGTAATGAGGTGTGCCACGTAGAAGGACTTTCTAATGACAGTGG
The DNA here is from genome assembly GCF_019279795.1 of Protopterus annectens. Classification (NCBI taxonomy): domain Eukaryota; kingdom Metazoa; phylum Chordata; order Ceratodontiformes; family Protopteridae; genus Protopterus; species Protopterus annectens. The sequence goes on along the minus strand of NC_056727.1, from coordinate 269,822,718 downwards.
TAACATGGTTGTCGAAGGAGAGGTTGCTATCTGTCTGTGTCCCTAGATCGCTTATCACACCTTGGGAGTTAAGTGGAGTACCATTGATGTGGTCATTTGTGGACACTCTGTTTTTTCCGAAGACAATGATGATGATGATTTTTAGCATTAAGCTTAAGGCCATGGTTCTGGCACCATCTGTGATGCCTTTTTGTAGGATGTCTACATCAGCTTGAGAATCAATAATAGCTCCCAGTTTGCAGTCATCCATAAATATGGTTAATCAGAGTCCCTTTGTGTTGGCCTGAACATCAGAGAAGTAGATGTCAAACAGGAGAGGACCCAAAACAGATCCCTGTGGGACTCCACTTGTAACTGCCCGGTAGCCAGATTTTCAGTCTGCTACTTTTACTATGTGGGTTCTGTCCATGAGCCAGTTGGCAACCCATCTTATGATGTAGGGGTTAATGCCTAGGCTAATGAGTCTGTCAATGATCCCTGAGTGGGGATGCTGTCAAAAGCCTTGGCTAGATCAAGGCAGGTTATATGGACTACCTTGCCTTTATCCACCGCTCTGGTGACAGATTCAGAGAAGTCTATCAGGTTGAGCAGACATGATCTGCCCTTTACAAACCCAAACTGGGTGGGGTCCAGGGTTTGAAGTTTCCCTATATCCCTGTTTATAAGGTCCATAATGATGCACTCCATGGCCTTACAGATCAGGCTCATTAGGCTGATGGGGAGGTAGTTTCCAGGGTCAGTAGTAGCTCCCCCTTTGTGGAGTGGAATGACTGCAGTGGTGCGCCATTCAGCAGGAACAAAGCCTGAAGTGAGGCTAGGGTTGAACAGGGCACTCAGGTGTAGTGCAAGTTCCCTTTGTAATTCACGTAGAACATAACCAGGTATATTGTCTGGTCCCATGGAAGCTGTGTTTTTGGCTTTGGACAGTGAGGTTTCCTACCTATGCAGCCATGATATTAGGGATTTGACATTCCATGGGTATTGGGATGGGCCCTTCAGGGGGTGAATGGGGGGTAAAGTTTGCACTAAACCTGTCGGCCATGATATTGGCAATATCTGTTGGTTCAGTATAAGTGGTACCATTGTGCAGTAGCTCAGAACACACCTGAATATTATTATGCAGATTCTTGGTTGGGAGGGTGGCCTAATGGTTAAGATGTTTGCCTTGCAAACATAAGCTGCAGTGTTTGAGTCTCACAAGGGATAATTTGCTAGGCTTAAAATGGCTCGCAAGGGCAGTTAGATTAGTATTAATCTATGAACCTGTGAGCAACCTATGACATAGATAAAGAATGCCTTATGGTTATCTTTAGTATCTGTAGCAATTTTGTTTTCGTGAGGGATTTCAGTTTTTTTTTTGTTGAAATTTACAATGGAGTTTTTCTAGTCTTGGGATTTAACACTTTTCTGAAACAGTTTTTCCTTTCTGTTGTAGAGTTTGTTAATGCCAGAGGACCACCAAATTGAGTTGGGAGGGTAGCTTAATGGTTAAGGTGTTTGCCTTACAAACACAATGTGCAGGGTTTGAGTCTCAGAAGGAATAATTGGCTAGGTTTAAAATGGCTCATAAGGGCAGTTAGCTTAGTACTAAACTATGAACCTATGAACCTTTTTTTGGAGGCCATAATCTTGGTTCTGTTTGGTATGGCTCAATCCATGCACTTGTGTAAATGTTCATACAGTGCCTTGGTGTATGATTCAGCAGCAATACACCCATTCCCCACTTGCATGGATGACGTGGACTTTGTCACTTCTGTCTTTAGAAGCACAAAATTGGCTTTGGAGAAGTTCTTCACTGTGGTTTCCTTCATGGGGGGTGAGGGTGGGATTTGGATATTGTCTGTGATTAATTTGTGGGCCGATCTAACCAGGGAGGAGTTGATTACTGGTGTAGAGCAGCGGTCCTCCATGTTTGTAATGACCAGGTCAAGAATGTTTCTACCTCTGGTAGGGGTGAGAATGAGTTGGTCCAGGGGGTTGGAACTAATGAATTCCAAAAATCATTGGGCAAATGAGTTGGAATAGGAGTAATTTTCCCAGCTAATAGAGGAGTAGTTAAAGTCTCCCAGTATAAGGGTATTAAGTTGAACCTTAATACTTTCCAAAGTGTTCAGGAATGTGGAGTGGGAGTCTTGGGACATTGTGGGGGATCTATAGCAGGCTACAACCTGGATTGTAGTTTTATGTACTGTTAGTTGTACCTGAAGTATCTCTGATTCATTATGTTGGGCAACTAATTTGGAAGTGTGTGGATCTTTTATGAAGATGGATACACCAGCACTTCTAAGGCTTCGGTTCACTCCTCCTTTAGGGCTTTGGTCCACATTTAAGGGCCGAAAGGTGTGATATGCATTGTAACCTGGTAGTGCTGGGGTGCTGTCCAGAGCCTTGAACCAGGTCTCTGTTACTGCACAGAGGTCAATGGTCTCCAATTTGAGGAGTGACTCAAGTGAGTGCATTTTGAGATTTAGACTAATAGTGTTGAGTAGAATAACATTCAGGTTGCATTTGCTTGCAGTTGTTATGGTGGTACATTTGTCTTCAGGACATTGCCTAAAAAAGGCACTATAGGCGTGGCAAGTGCTTTGGCCAGTATCCAGAATCACAGGAGTGACAGCTGGAGGCCATCTTTGGCAAAGCATCGAGGTCTGTCGATCATGTCATCCCAGGCAGACAGATACTGGATGTCCTTTGAATGGCACCAGAAACTTAGTCAATTGTTGAAGTCAATCATGTTCTGCTTATACTGTGGTATCATTCTGGGTGATGGTAGGATACTACTCAGGGCTAGGAGTTATACCTGCCTGGGCAACAAGATCTGAGAGCTCCCCCATGTCTCTTTTCATGTAGTCCAGGGAGGTACGTCTTAGGTCATTCACACCAACATGGACAATGACGGTGTGTGTGTGTGTGAGAATCATATCCTCCATGTGTGTGTGTGTTTGTGTGTGTGTGTGTGTGTGTGTGTGTGTGTGTGTGTGTGTGTGTGTGTGTGTGTGTGTGTGTGTGTGTGTATATGTGTTTGGGTGAGAATACTATCCTCTGGGGGTGTGGGTTATACCATTTTGAGGTGTGTACCACCCAGTACACTTCCCAATTGCCCTACTTTACAAGGCCTGCTGATGTCATTTACCTTAGAAGTACCTGCACAGACTTGTCAGCCCTCCAAGCTCTGTGGCAGGTGCAATAACTGTGTAATACTATAGCACAAATAATTAGATGGGTAGGAATTCTAATCTCAATACTAACAACTATAGTAGTGTGTGTGTGAAGCATATGCCCTGTGGCTGTTGTGTGTGTAGGTTATACCATTTTAACACCTGTTGACCCCCTACCATTGACATAAATTTAGAGAGCCTGTTAATGTCATCTGCCTCACATGCACCATGAAACACTATACAGCCCATACCAGTCATCTGTACAGATGTACATGGAATATCCAGATGTTTGCAACCAATACATGGTCTGTGTCCCCTAACAATGAGCATTCCTGTTATATTATTACCAAATATGTCACAGTTACCATAGTGACACACATGCCAGTATCAAATATCGTACCTGACTGACACATCATGATGATACAAAGTCTGTCACTCTACCACTTGTCCAGGTTTGTAGGAGCAGTAGATAAGACCTGTTGCTATATCTGGTGGGTTATCCCACTATCCATGAAGACATTCACAAGATTACTTGTTGTAAGAGGTCATGTGTTATGTCCCAGGCATATAATCTATGTGGAGCAAGTCATGTGTACTTAGCACTATAGTACATACAAGTGGATACATAGGGTTACTAATATGTCTATTGGGAACTGTGTATGTGTTTCTGTATGCACAGCCCCTGTGGCTGACTTTACTGTGTGTATGTGATGGCTATACCATTTTGTGTGCCTCTTCCACCATGTGAACTCCCCCATTGCTAACCTAGTATCAGCCTATACAGATGTCATCCACTGTACAAGCACAGTAACACAATGTCTAATACCAAGCTACTGAGGTGCATGCAATGGTCATATCACTGTGTATTGTACATAAATAGATGGGTAATTCATCTACTCTGAGAAGTGTCAACTCCATGTGTATGTGTGTCTCAATGCATGTCCCTATGCAGCATTGTGTGTGTGTGTGTTCGCGTGTGTGTGTGTGTGTGTGTGTGTGTGTGTGTGTGTGTGTGTGTGTGTGTGTGTGTGTGTGTGTGCGTGTGTGTGTGAGATGGCTCTACCATGTTAAGGGCCTCTGAACCCACCATTGGCATCCTAACAGCCCCGGCAATTGTCACCTACTTGAATAGTAGTGGCAGACACTGCAACACTACATTACCTCTGTGCTATTTGTGTTTACTATCTAGCACTATTATTCATAAGACGGTGCAGGTAGAGGCTGTGCTCAGCCCTTTGACAGCTGCCCCAGGTACAGGACTATGACTCTGTGTGCACTACCAGCACGAGAGGCCAGACATGCATATGAGTTAGCAGACACATATGCTGGCGATTGTCAGGTTAGACTAACACAGGCTGTTCTGTGTCAGGAATACATTCCCCAAGCCTGTCATACACAGTACCAGGCATACCCTCATCATCTGCATGAAGGTTGAGTGGATGGCACAGAAATGGCAGGGGCAACAGGTGATGATAGCTGAATCTGTTGGAGTTAACGTAATGACTAAGCTTGTGAGGGATCTAGGGCCAGTAATCAAGTAACCACCTCTGTATGTGTGAGCCTATGGTAATACAGATCACCCAGGTGACATGTATGAAGGCTAGCTGGTTGTGTCAAGGGTATGTATGCAAGGTCACACTGTCTGCCACAATTGTCCTTCACACACTGTTGCATGTAAACACACTTGGCAAACATGTACCTATACAGCTGTACCTTGGCTATGAAAAGGTCACTGTGTTTCCACTCCACCATACTTATCATTGCTACTGTCAGCAGGCCCACAGCCTGCAGACTCACAGACACCTTGAACACAAACAAAATACAGTAAGTGACAATACAGTCAATCAGCAGTACTACCAGCAATAACGCATCATGGCTAAACAGGTACATACACCTTGATGTATACCCATAAATATTGCCAGCAGACAGCACCTTACACAACATTACATTACTACACTGTACTATATTCACCCTGTGCATCAGACCCATATGAACATGCCCCAGCATTGATGGTATGGATAACAGAGATGTAGCACAAGTATCATCACATGAACAGAGGCCTAGGCTGGGCCATATGGTTGACATTTTGTGTGTGTGTGTGTGTGTGTGTGTGTGTGTGTGTGTGTGTGTGTGTGTGTGTGTGTGTGTGTCTGGAGGGGTGGTGTTCAAGTGGGCCATGCAGAGGAGATGTGCATGTCTGGTGGTGACCGGCTTGTGATAGAGATGTATGAGTGTTTGTATGCACACAATCAAGCCATGTGGATGCTTGACACAGAGCTATGTTGGACAGCCATGGACTGTACATACCAGGATTTACAGTTCACTGTCTTCCACCATTGATGCTGGAATTGGGTCTGCCAGGTGTCTCACTGGCATCACCATGCCCAAGGACAGATGCAGTACATCTCCTTGATGGTGACTACTGTCTGCTGAATCCACATCCCTGACAGGACTGACCAAGGCCACGTGCCTATGGCCTGCTCCAGTGTGGTGTGAACAGCACCCTCCCTTCAGTAGTGCTGGTGGTACTGCCACTACAGGACTGTGAATGCGCATGACCACGTGGGCTCTCAGCTGATCATGTTGCTGACCTATGTCCACCTAGCCGATGCCCTACTCCCACCACATGCTCAAGCACAGTCATTGCACGGTCGAGCAGTGATAATGTCTCACCCCACTGTCTATCCATGACATCAGCAAAATGAAGTACAGCATCACAAATGCCGTGGAGGTCGTCATGCATGGCAGGAAGTGCTGCATTCATGACCCTGAGCATCTGTCTGGTTTTGCAGTCAGTAAGCACCTGTGCTTCCATGACGGACCATAACATGCGTCTGGTGACACCTATTGTGACACTTGCAGCAGGGGCTGGATGGGCAGCACTCCTCCATCAAGCACCCCTGTCCATCTTCCTGTTCACTGGCTATGGCTAGTGTCTAGACTCACACTTGCCATAGTCACCACACTAATAAACCCTGAACAGAGTGCAGAAAGCCAAAGAAAACTAAAAAACTTCTATATATCCTTTAGAAGTGTTTTTAATGAATATAACGAACTGCACAGACCATCACATAAACGCAATTCCAACAACACAGTTTCTAAGCGTTTTCATCCAAACCAATTGGACTTCATCAGACATTAAACAAACATTAAATAGATCTATATATAGTAGTTTGACTAACCCAATGACCAATGAATTTTGCCTTAAACATTTGAATTAAGCAAATCAGAAAAACGGCCTCATTAATATTAAAATAAGGTAAAATGTGGTACACATAATCATTACCTTAAAAATAAATAAAAACCTATCCCTAATTAAATACACAAACATGTATATATGTTAAATTTAATAAATATTATGTTAAAAACTATAACAATGTAAAATTAAGTGTGTGTGCTGAACTAACAAAATGTTCCTATGTCTATCTGTAGCAAGATACCTCCCTCTGCTGTCAAAAACCTGTATTGCATGTATATATCTAAAATACAATAAAAAACATATATATATAAATGCAAAAATTCATGAAATACTATTGTTACTAATAAAGTGCTTGTGCAAATAATCATTATAAAGTGCTTAATACTGTATGTTCTTCCTACTGTAAATAAATAAATATGTAAATAGATAAAAAGAGATAAAACATTAACACCCCACACTATTTAAAAATATTACAATTATCTTTTATTTGCCTTTATTTTTAACAAAGAAATTATACTTAGATAATCATTTAACCCTGGTTTTTTACCTGCTTCCAGGTATACCTGCCACCACAATTCCTTACTCTCCAAAATCTCTTCCCAAATTCCACCCCTTGCATCTTTTCTAACTTGTTGTAGAATGAAGAAATAAAATCTACATCCTTTGCATTCTTTACTATGTTTGAATAATGCACTTGTCTCTTTTCCTTTTTGAATATCATATACGTGTTCGTATATTCTTTTCTTTAACTCTCTTTCAGTTTTTCCTACGTAATATGACGAACACTTGTCACAAGTTGCCAGGTAGACCACACATTTTGTGTCACAGTTATAATAACCTTTACTTTTAATTAAGATATTTCTACTTCCTATAAACATCTCACTCTTGTTACAAACATAAGGACATTGGTTGCACCGACCACATCTAAAAGTTCCAACTTTTTTCATATCATTCTTCCTATAATCCATATCTTTATTACTTTTTTCTAACATATTCTTTATACTTCTGGAATTTCTGTATATAATTTTAGGCTTAAAACTATTTATTTCTTCTATATCTGTTAGGGCAGCGAATTTATCCCACTCTTTATTTAGAACATTTCCTAATCCAAGATTTTGTATATTATATTCAACAATGAGATTCCTATGGTACTGTTCTTCAACAGTCCCCTTATTATTGGTTTCTTCACATAATGTTTTAAATTCACTCATACCCATAATGGGTTTAAATCTCCCTGTCCTACCCTTTTCCACTTCCCTTCTTATGTTAGTTACAAATGTTTCTGGATAACCTCTTTCTGAAAACATCTTATTTAGTTTATTACACTCAATTACAAAATCGTCATCCAGGCTAGTCATCCTTGATCCCCTCACAAACTGCCCTTTTACTATATTTCGCTTGCAGTGCAGGGGATGGGCACTTTCAAAATGTAAATATGAATTAACATGAGTGTTTTTCCTGTATACCCTGGATTCGAAATACTTGAGTGTATTATTCTTCACCAGCTCTATATCCAGATACTGTAACACGTCACTGTTAATGTTATAAGTGAATTTTAAGAAATTGGTGGTGTTGTCAATATATTCCATAAATTCCATAAACTTTTCCTGTCCCCCTATCCAAAATATAACTATATTGTCAAGGAATCTTTTATACAGAATCCATTCCTTGTTAAATTCAGAATTTAAAATATATTTTTCCTCCCATTTGGACAAAACTATGTTGGCATATGTTGGTGCACATGCCGCCCCCATGGACACCCCCGTCTTTTGCTGAAAATACTCTCCATCAAATAATAAGAAATTGTATTTTAAAATAGTGTCCATGAGAGCTACCGAAAGTATCTTTTCTTCTTGAGTCATGGTTTTGTCCAAAAATATACACTCCTCAAACAACTCCATACCACTATTATGTGGTATACTGGAGAATAAATCAACAATGTCTATAGTTATAAATAAAAGGTTGGTGCTGTAAAAATCAGGTGTTAGTTGTTTTAAAAAATCCCATGAGTCTTTCAAAACCACTTTATTGTTTGTCCATATATGCTTAGTAGTAGTATCTACATATTTCACCAAGGGTGTTGTTTTTGACCCTTCAGCCGTGACTATGGGTCTTAGGGGGGGGGGTCCATCCAATTTTTGTGGACTTTCGGAATTCCGAACATTGTAGCCATTCTAGGTTTTACTACTGTGAAAAATTTATATAATTCGGGCCTTAACACCCCTTCTAACATGAAATCATTCAACATGTTATCTATCCGGTGGTATGCTACATTTACCTCGTTTTTTGAGACCACCGTATACTTTGATTAATCTCTGAGTATCATGTTCATCTTTCCTTCGTAAATAATATTTTCCATAATGACCACACACCCCCCCCCCCCTTATCTGGTTTCATAACCCTGATAGAATCATCACCTATTAGTTCAATTAATGCTTCCTTCTCATCCTTTTTCAAGTTATTGTGAAATTTTGTATTATTATTGTGTTTAATTCTAATTTCTTCTTCCAATATTTTTTCAAAATTTCTTAACTGAGGTAATAAGGGTGGATTGTACGTGGATTTCTTTTTCAATCCTGTCTTGTTATTTCCACCCCCATAACCATTATTCTTTGCCAGTACACTCAGATTAATTTTTCTCATAAATAACTTGGTGTCTAGTATTGTGGTGGTGGTATCCCCCTTACAGCTAGGTATACATTTAAATCCTTTACTGAGTAAATTAAAATGGTTTTCTTTGATATCAAAATTGCCATAATTATATATGGAAAAATCCTTGTACGTATATATAACATTGTCTGTTATATTAATATTATTGACATCACCTTCCAAATCAGTAATGCTAGAAAAGTGGGTGTTAGTTAAAACCTCCCCCTCCCTCTTCTCCCCCCCTCCTGTAAAAATTTCCCCTATTATTGTGAGGCCTATATTCTTCATCTGTTTCCCTTACTAATGGAGGGAAATCTTGGTCATATTGATAGTCATTCATAAACTCTGTATGACTATAACTGGGTTTGTTCCATTTCCTGTTGTTAAAAAAATTGTTAGTGTCCTTTTTAGAAAAGGTGGTTTCAGGGTAATTAGTCCCATTTTCATACTCTGTAATATCCCAATGTAGTTTACCTAATTTCCGTTGCATGACTTGTTTACATTTGTCATCAATATCATGCCTAATTTTATAATATTGTTGTCTCTCTTCCTTTATACCATGAATTAAGTCATTTTTAATAACTCCATCTAACTCATCAATTTCCTTACTTAAACATGTTAATTTCCTCTCATTTTCCTCAATAATTAACTTAATTATATCCAGACCACACTGGTTAAACACTTTAAGCAAGTTTTTGTGAAAAATAGAACCACATGTAACATTATTAGGATACTTGCAAATACGTAGTCCTTTTGGGACAATTTCCTTTTTCAAACACTCTAATAAATATGTATTTTCAATATTTAAGATTTTAAACTTGGTCATTAAACCTTTAAGCTTATCTATTTTAACTACATAAGACTCTCCATCCATGTTATCAGAGCCTACATGTACATCCACACCAAACACTACATTTCTTTTTAACCAGTCTTTAGTGCTTGTGTTGTTAGAACAAACAGTACCTGTGCTTGAACCTGTGGAGGTCGGCTTCTTAGGTTGAGCCCCTACTGCTGCTCCTTGGTGCTCAATTCTCACCTCAGCCCCTTCAGATTCAGCACAAAAAATGTTTGGAGTTAATAAAGGATTAAAGTTAGTCGCTGAACCATTAGAAAAGTCGCCGGCGTCATCCTCGTCGCCCATAAGCTCCCTTTTCCGTTTACTTCTGGTGTTAAACTGCTGTGCACCTTCGTAAGCATGTTCCTCTCCACCAAACTTGGCTTGACTGACTAACATCTTGTGGCAAAGGGGCGTTAGTAAGTCTATGAGCTCGGTCAACTGGCCAATCAGTTTCCTTGATTGGCCAAGCTCTTCCAGCCCCTCCGAACTCATTACTCTCCGCTCTCCTTCACAAAAAGTTTATTTTTGACCCAGGACGATAAACGAACTACGAAAAACACTGGATGCACTCAAATAATACAAATAAACCCCGAACAGAGTGTAGAAAGCCAAAGAAAACTAAAAAATTCTATATATACTTGAGAAGTGTTTTTAATGAATATAACGAACTGCACAGACCAGCACATAAACGCAATTCCAACAACACAGTTTCTAAGCGTTTTCATCCAAACCAATTGGACTTCATCAGACATTAAACAAACATTAAATAGATCTATATATAGTAGTTTGACTAACACAATGACCAATGAATTTTGCCTTAAACATTTGAATTAAGCAAATCAGAAAAACGGCCTCATTAATATTAAAATAAGGTAAAATGTGGTACACATAATCATTACCTTAAAAATAAATAAAAGCCTATCCCTAATTAAATACACAAACATGTATATATGTTAAATTGAATAAATATTATGTTAAAAACTATAACAATGTAAAATAAAGTGCGTGTGCTGAACTAACAAAATGTTCCTATGTCTATCTGTAGCAAGATACCTCCCTCTGCTGTCAAAACCTTTGCATGTATATATCTAAAATACAATAAAAAACACATATATATATAAATGCAAAAATTCATGAAATACTATTGTTACTAGCCTGTGCCATGCCACCACCTTCCAACTATCCATTATCTGTCGCTGCTGGGGACTGGGTATGTGTAGGCATAATGACTGTATGTGGGGACATTGTGTGTGAAAATGGGATACCAACCGATGGCACAGATTCAGCCCCCGACAACCCCGCCTGTCTCTCATTGTCTGCCACAATTGTCCTTCACACACTGTTGCATGTAAACACACCTGGCAAACATGTACATATACAGCTATTCATTGGCTATGAAAAGGTCACTGTGTTTCCACTCCACCATACTTATCATTGCTACTGTCAGCAGGCCCACAGCCTGCAGACACACAGACATCTTGAACACAAACAAAATACAGTAAGTGACACTACAGTCAGTCAGCAGTACTACCAGCAATAACGCATCATGGCTAAACAGGTACATACACCTTGATGTATACCCATAAATATTGCCAGCAGACAGCACCTTACACAGCATTACATTACTACACTGTACTATATTCAGCCTGTGCATCAGACCCATATGAACATGCCCCAGCATTGATGGTATGGATAACCGAGATGTGGCACAAGTATCATCAAATGAACAGAGGCCTAGGCTGGGCCATATGGTTGACATCGTGTGTGTGTGTGTGTGTGTGTGTGTGTGTGTGTGTGTGTGTGTGTGTGTGTGTGTGTGTGTGTGTGTCTGGAGGGGTGGTGTTCAAGTGGGCCATGCAGAGGAGATGTGCATGTCTGGTGGTGACCGGCTTGTGATAGAGATGTATGAGTGTTTGTATGCACACAATCAAGCCATGTGGATGCTCGACACAGAGCTATGTTGGACAGCCATGGACTGTACATACCAGGATGTACAGTTCACTGTCTTCCAGCATTGATGCTGGAATAGGGTCTGCCAGGTATCTCACTGACATCACCATGCCCAAGGACAGATGCAGTACATCTCCTTGATGGTGACTGCTGTCTGCTGAATCCACATCCCTGACAGGACTGACCAAGACCACGTGCCTATGGCCTGCTCCGGTGTGGTGTGGACAGCACCCTCCCTTTAGTAGTGCTGGTGGTACTGCCACTACAGGACTGTGAATGCGCATGACCACGTGGGCTCTCAGCTGATCATGTTGCTGACCTATGTCCACCTAACCGATGCCCTACACCCACCACATGCTCAAGCACAGTCATTCCACGGTCGAGCAGTGATAATGTCTCACCCCACTGTCTATCCATGACATCAGCAAAATGAAGTACAGCATCACAAATGCCGTGGAGGTCGTCATGCATGGCAGGAAGTGCTGCATTCATGACCCTGAGCATCTGTCTGGTTTTGCAGTCAGTAAGCACCTGTGCCTCCATGACGGACCATAACATGCGTCTGGTGACACCTATTGTGACACTTGCAGCAGAGGCTGGATAGGCAGCACTCCTCCATCAAGCACCCCTGTCCATCTTCCTGTTCACTGGCTATGGCTAGTGTCTAGACTCACACTTGCCATAGTCACCACACTAGCCTGTGCCATGCCACCACCTTCCAACTATCCATTATCTGTCACTGCTGGGGACTGGGTATGTGTAGGCATAATGACTTTATGTGGGGACATTGTGTGTGAAAATGGGATACCAACCGATGGCACAGATTCAGCCCCCGACAACCCCGCCTGTCTCTTAATATGACCACCATCATAATGAGAGTCCGCTAAGACACTGACATCAGGTTGTGAGAGGGAGAGACACCAACCCCCATATTCACCTGTGATGGGAAGACAACATATGTAAATTAATACCCTGCAGTATGTTTGCTGATACACACACACACAGACACACACACACACGCACACACATGCACACACACGCACACACACGCACACACGCACACACACACACACACACACACACACACACACACACACACACACACACACACACACACACACACACACACACACACACTCCTGGTAAAGTCTGGCACAGCCTTTCCACCTATGGGTCCTTCAGGCCAGACCTTACGGTATGTCTGACTGCCACAATCCATCTCTTTAAGAGATACTGTAAAGCCTTCAACAAATGGTGACAAATCCTACAGTGTGATGGTCCTATTAGCAGAATGATAAGTGTGACCAAGACAAATGCTATTGGAGTGAGCTATACAGTGTCAGCAAATGTATATGCAAGTACTGCAAGAGTTGACTTACTGCTATACAGACCAGACACAATGACAAGGTTTAATGATGTGTGATAATAACTAATGAAGGAACAAGAGAATACTCTATCACTGCAGTACCTAAACAGTTCAGACTCACAGGGATTCATTTCAGACAACATTGCAGGACAGTCTGCAATACATACAGGGAACATGTAAAGTACTAGGTGGATAGGTTCATGAGATGATACCAGGCTATTGGCCCAGATGCCCTCATAAGCCTAGCCCAGACTTTTGTCCATGTCCCTTCAAATCTAGCACCTGTTTCTCCTGTCCAGCTGAGACATATGCGGGATCTCAGGGGAGTCTTTTCCATTTCCCATGCTGTCATCCACCTTCTTCTTCAAGAGGGCTATACACGTACTCTGCTAGACATGGAGAGGTAGTGTATTTTACAGACAGTGTATTGTGTGGGACACTACACTATCCCAACAACTAATACTACACGTCACAGACCAGGTGAGGGCCTTGCGTGGGTGTTGTGTGAGTGGGGTTTGTCCTACGGATATGCAGGGATGCCATCAAGGCTGATTTGGACATGGCCTTGTATGCCAGACACAGGTCGCCTATGATCAGTCTGTATGAGACAGTACAGGGATAGGGCTTTCAGCCTATCTGTGTAGGACAGGTGCTGCAGACCCTGGATTTGGTTGGTCAGGAACCTTTGTGGTCTCTGCAACTGCTGCATTTGCTTGGCAAGGTACATGCTAAAGGAGTCATTGTACTTGGTAATGCATCTGATAAGGGTGGAGTACAGGGATGTCATGGCCTCCTGGTTCCTGGATGACATACCCATATGTGTGAGGTGGGCCATATAGACAACCTTCCATACAATCGTGCTCACATGGTGGGAAACTGTCAGGTTGCTTCCAACCTTGGTGCACAAGTCACCTCACACCTGATTGCATGTTCAGTACATTGTTATTACTGTCATAATTTGTGTGAATGACATCTACCACAACAGGGAAAATGATGCATGTCCTGGCATTCAGTCTGAGGCAATGCTTCTGTCACCAGATATTAATTTGGGTAAGGGCTTCTTGGAGGATGCTCACATCAGTAGGGGAATGTAAGACAGCGGTCAGCTTGCAATCATCTGTAAATCTGGTCAGCCACAGACCACTGGTTTTGTCTTGTACCTCAGAAACATATATCTCAAATAGTAGAGGCGCCCAGGCCAATCATTGGGGGTACACCACTCTGTAAGAGTCTACTACTAGAGGTGGCTTCCACTACTTTAACTGAGTGGGTAGTATCATTCAGCCAGTTAGCTACCCATCCAGCAACATACAGGTTGATGCCTAGATGTGTAGGCTTATGTATCATGGCTGCCTGGGGATTATTGTGGGAGATTTGGGTAGGTGAAGGTAGGCAGTGTGCACCATCTTCCCCTCATCCTTGTGTTTGTTGATCACTTTAAAGAAGTAAAACAGGTTTAACAGGCCCAATCTCCCTTTGACAATACCACACTGTGTGGGCCCAAGCATTTTGAGGTTGCCAATGACCCTGTTTATAAGGTCCTTGATATTGCCCTCCATGCCCTGCAGAGCAGACTAGTTAGGCTGATGTGCATATGATTGGCTTGGTCAGTGGATTGCTCCACCTTTGTGTATAGGGATTACAGTGGCTGTTCTCTGTGCAGATGGAATGACACTGGTGTTCTGGCTTTGGCTGACTACAGTGTGTAATGGAGCTGAAACTCATACCTGAGGTCATGTAGGATGTCACCAGGGATGGTATCAGGCCTATGGATACTTCTGTGTGTTTACTTTGAGAGGGCATTGAGGACCTGCTTCCTGATGATGAGGGGAGGGAGGACAGGTGCTGTGCATGTCCATGTATACTGATGGGGGAACAGGGGGGTGATGTTTACACTTAAACTGTCTGGAGCAGGTTGGCTATATCTATGCCGTATGTGTATGTGATGTTATTGACCACCACTACAGATCATATTTGGGTGTTTCCTCTGGGATTACAGATATATGTGTGTGGAAAGCCCAGTGACTGGCCTTGCTGGATGTGTCCAATTTGCACTCAAAGTTAGCTTTAGGGTAATTCATCTGTGACCTTATTTGCTTGTTCAGAACAAAGTGACATTGTTTCCAATTAGGCACCTGCTCCTTCTTGGCCCTGTCCAGCAATTATTTTCACCTATTATGGTATTTGTGTATTGCTGCTGTCCACCACAGAGGTTCACCCTACCTTGAGGGAGATGATTTTGTCCTGTCAGGTATTGCTGAGTCCAGGGGAGATGGTGACATCAACAGTGATGGCTATGTGATCAGAGCTTACCAAGGAGGATGACACTGTAGGAGCATTACAGTGGCTACCCATGTTGGTTAGGACCAGGTACAGGATATTCCCACCTGTCGTAGGAGTGTTGACCAGCTGATCCAATGATCCAATGCATTGACATTGACAAAGCCGAGGAATCTCTGTGTTTTCATGTTCAGGTAGAATAGGTCATGCACACTATAGTTGGGTAGTTAAAGTCACCCAGGAGCAGGGTAGATGGTTGAATCTTGACAGATTCAGGCAAGTCCAGATAGCTGTAGTGGGTGTCCAGAATCATGGTTGGAGGTCTGTAGCTAGCTATGATTTGAGTAGGTGTTTTGTCAACAGTTAACTGCACTTGGGATGTCTCCTGTGTGTCATACTGTTTGGCCAGCCTGGAGATGTGTATGTGTATGATAATGTTTAAAACTCCACCTCATGTAGCTTTACAGCCCTCCATTTGGGGTCTATATGTATGGTGGGATGAGTAACCTGGCAATGTTAGTGTCCTCTCCACAGCTGTAAACCAGGTGTCAGTGACTGCACAAATGTCAGCATCCTCCAGGACAAGGTATGCTTGCAATGACATTAGTTTCATGCTAAGACTCCTAGCTCCTGTTAGAGGAAGACATCTGGACAAAGGCACACATCAATGGTGGGCAAAGGCCGGAAAATAATGACACTTTATAAATCTAGCTGTAGCACACTTAGTTGCTAGCAAAGACAGTTTCGTATTCACAGGAATACATCTGACCTGCAAATGTATGCTATTATGTCATGACTTCAGTCTTTACTGGGTTGCCAGTGATTTGCCAGACAATACACAACTGTATGAGGCATTGACTACAAATAAGAGGCAAATATGTGGTCAGTCTGAAAAACTCTGGACGGTTGAAAGGTATGAGCTCGGTATATTACATACAGTTCAACAAATACTTCTGCGCCAATTGTTTGCTATCCACATATGCTAATATAAGTCTCATACATTTGTAAAACAAGTATATGTATCATAGTAGCATTTGCATGTGACATATGAATATTTACAACATCCCAGGTAGCTGGCCTAGCAGTGTCACAGTCAGTATTGGACAACAGACACTCCAGTAGTAGTCATACATGAGCTGACCTTTGCTGGGGTGACTCAGGGGCCAGAGCTGTGAACTATGTCACTGCAGACAGGGCCAGCAGCAATGGCCATAGGTGCTGGACAGCAACATGTGAGTCCAGCAAGTCTTGTTGCGACCTAGTGCTTAACTTCCTATTTCACATTATTGCATCCCCCTTCTGCATTCCATTACATGCTTAATTGATTGACATACCTGGTATACTACTGAAGAGTTTCCTCAGAATAATGCAAATGTTCAGGTTTGTGTAGTCACAGTCTTTCATTGTGTAGACGGGTTCAGACCTGTTTTGCATAGGCAGCAGCTTGCCAATTGTAGGTAATCCTCATGTGCAGGTGATGGCCTGTGCATCAACTGGTGTCTCCCACTTGCTACTTGCATCCAGAGCAGCTGTGTTGTCTTTCCATTAGCCAATGCCATAGCAACGCATTTCTATAATTAAGTCCTTCATGTAGGCCTTGCCCCTTTTCCTTGCCTGTGAGGAGGAGATTATGGAGGTGTGGGGGCTACAGCTTCACAGAAGGTAGGTGGAAATACCTCTCAGGACAAGACATGTGGAGACGGCCCAACAGCATGGTGGACAAAGCTCCAGAATTAGGTACAGATTGTAAGTAGGTATTGCTGTTATACACATGGAAGATTGCTAGATTAACAGTGTTTGTCTGGACATGCATTTTCTACATGACTCGATGTCTGACAATGATATGTCTCTGACATACCTCTCAACTGCCCAGATGTATGCAGAATGCCCAGAGGTTTGCTTCTTATGTTTTGTCTGTTCCTCAGACAATTTCTGTTTTTGAGAACTCAGTAGGATAATGTGAGGATTGCAGTCAGTAAAAGCTGTCATCCATTTGTGTTTCAGATATCATATCTTTCAGAGATGTTATGATACAACAAACCCTATAACACCAGCAACAGTTTCAGTTTGTAACACCATTATGTAAGATATGTCCCTCTTTTCTGCACCTTGTCCCCCAAGTATGTCAGGATTTGTCCAGATGTCTTGCAGTAAGAGGTTCAGGGGTATGGTATATCATTATTTAGTGACTTCACTCCTGATATCATCCCAGTGACTTAGCAGACTCCCAGAAGTGGTATGCAGCAGTGGCCATAAATATGATCCCACAGCCTGGACATTCTGTGAAAATCTGTACAGTTGAGAGTTATGTATGTCTGGCCATTAACAGACTGTCATGACTGTGTAGCAGTGTAGTGTGTAAATGTTTGTTGGGCTGAGTAGGAAAAGTGGCAGATATGAGTGTCATAGATCCTTTTCTATTTGACTCTGCATGCTGCTACAGTTGCTGGTGGTCTATCAGGTGTATATGTTTGTAGGAGCAGACTGAGACATGTCCTGTAACACCTCAGGATTCCCAGTAGACTGATACTTGGGCAGTATATGTCAGTGTAGTGAGTGACTGGCAATCAGGATATGTTTGTTCAAACAGTCGTTATACTCTAGAGTTCAGTTCAGGTACTGGTATGTTGCTGTGACTATGGTGCAAATGGTTGTGAGTGGACAATTTCTCACCCATGTCTGCTTTTCCCAACAGTTACATCCCTGTAGTGCATGATATATTTGCAAATGCATGAGTAATTCCCCAGAGCTGATTTGGGGTAGTGTCGTGTTGGTCTGACTGTAGTTCAGAAGGTGCTGGGTGAAATGGTTAGCAGCTCTCACTGCCATTTCCCTTCTGGTACATGGCTGCAGCCATACCCCTCCAGTGTTTAGACTTCTATACACTGTCCAGCTGCGTGGCTCATATGTTTGGTCTGTTCCCCATAACAGTTGTGGGATTCTAACAAATCACTGGGATGATGTGAGCATTGACATCAGTAAATGATGACTTTCTGGAAACACTGGAAAAAATGAAGGTCCTACTGAACACCCTGATATTGGGTGATTTCAATTACCCTACCATTAACTGGGAAAACTACTCCAGTACAAACCCCCAGGCCCAGCGCTTTCTGGAATTCATCAACTCAAATGCCCTAGATCAGCTGTTAAACTCCCCTACCAGAGGTGAAAACATATTGGACCTGGTCATCACAAACATGGGCGACAGGTGTTCCCCACCAGAGGTCAACCTGTCACTGGTTAGATCAGACCATAAACTAATCACTCTGGATGCCCACACCCCAACACCACCCCCAACTAAGGAAACCACTGTAAAAAACTTTTCTAAAGCAAACTTCACCTTACTTAAGACAGAGGTGGTAAGTTTCACAGCCCACATGCTAAAGGATAACGCTGCCCAAGATGCAGAAACCTTTACAAATGCACTCTATGAGTAACTACAAGGATGCATGGATTGTGCTATCCCTAGCAAAACCAAGACTCACTCCGCTAAGAGAAGGAAACCAGTCTGGTGGACCCCTGCCATAAACAGGCTATACAACAGAAGGAGGAAACCAGTTCAGAAAAAAAGAAAATCCCAAGAAGGAAAGATTTCCTTGATCAGTATCAGTAAGAAACTAAGGTCCCCTCATAAAATCATCCAAGGCTAACTTCGAAAGAAAAATAGTTAAGGATTCAAAAGATAACCACAAAGCCTTCTTTAGCTATGTTAAGAATCTAAGTGGCAACTCGCAAATATGCACTGAACTAGTGCAAAATAACACAAAATATACTGAACCTACTGATATTGCCAACATCCTGGCAGATAAATTCAGTGCAAACTTCACCCCCCTCAACCCCAATGGGCTCACAACAATACCAGAAAAGTGTAGTGTCCCAGAAATCACAGATGCACAGGTGAAAATAACTCTTTCAAAAGCCAAAAACACAGCATCAGTGGGGCCAGATGGTGTCCCAGGCTACATCTTGCTTGAACTACAGAACAAACTAACCCCTCACCTAAACACGCTGTTCAACCTCAGCCTCTCCACAGGCTATGTGCACATAGAATGCTGCACAGCAACGGTTATTCCACTCCAAAAAGGAGGGGCCACAACTGACCATGGTAACTATCGCCCCATAAGCCTGACTAACCTGGTCTGCAAGGCTAGGGAGCGCATCATCATGGAACTCATAAACAAAGACATTGGGAACCTCCAAATACTTGACCTGACCCAGTTCAGCTTTGTTAGGGGCAGATCATGCCTACTAAACCTGGTTGACTTCTTCGAGACAGTCACCAAGGCCATAGACAAGGGAAAGGTTGTTCACACAGCCTACCTTGACCTCGCCAAGGCTTTCAACACCATTCCACACTCGGGTTTTACAGAAAAACTCACCAGCTTGAACATAAACCCCTATGTCACGAGATGAGTTTCCAAATGGCTTACAGACAAAACTTACATGGTAAGAATAGCGGGCTCTAGGTCCGACTCTAAACCATTCACAAGTGGTGCCCCGCAAGGCTCGGTCCTGGGAACCCTACTGTTCGGCATATACTTCTCAGAAGTACAGGCAAACACAGGAGGACTATGGCTAACCAAGTTCACCGATGACTGCAAACTGGGAGCCATAATTGACTCTCCAGCTGACATGGACATCCTCCAAAAGAGCCTTACTTAGACAGATACCTGGTGTCAAAGTCATTGCCTCAGGCTAAATGCCAAAAAATGCATAGTCATCCCATTTGTGAAAAACAAAACACCCATGAATTACCACATAGCTGGCAGCCCCCTTAATACAGAAGAGATAATAAGAGATTTGGAGACCCATTTAGAAAGTAATCTCTCCTTTGACAATCATATTTCCAAAGTTGTTAGGAACTCTTTCTATGTGACCCATCTAATTACTAAAGGGTTCACATCTAGAAATAAAGAAGTCATAGTGCCCCTCTACTTATCACTCATTAGACCCATCATAGAGTACAATGCCCCATTTGGGATGTACCTCACAAGACACTTCCAACAGCTGGAGAGACCACAAAAGTACCTCACCAAGAGGATCACTGGCCTCAAACATATGTCCTATGCAGCCCGACTGAAAAAAATCTGGCTGTACTCAGTGGCATATCGCTTACTCAGAGGTGATCTCTGCCTGACTTACAAAGCCATGTCCAACTCAGAATTGATGAACATGCTCCACCTAAAGAAATCCAAGTCACTGTGAGCCATGCGCTCTAGTGAGCTAAACCTCACCACAACAACAAATAGAACATGCTGGAGGGATAGATTCCTGTCACAGAGATTCCCCATGCTTTGGAACAAACTTTCAAACTACATTAGGCAGAGCCCCTCACTAACACTCTTCAAAAGAAACCTTGACAAGTGGATGGGTAATAGAAAATACATGCCTGGGATCACTTCACTTAACAGAGGATCAGTTAATTAATCAGTGGAGTGTTGAAAGTCAACACACTCTGGCTAGGCTTATAAATGCCCTCGGGCAGTCACCCTAGTACCTACCTATGAACCTATGAACTTATGGCAATCATTTGTGTTTCAAACCTGAAATTTATCGGAAAATATATGTTAAAACAATCCTTGCTACTCTAGCAGACTTCTACGCTTCTAGCAGACATATTTCACATATTTCACTATTGTCAGCCCTTTACCCCCCACTTTGTTAGGCTTTTGCAGAGGTCTTGCAGGAAGAGGTTGAGTATATATATATATATATATATATATATATATATACATATAGATATATATATATATATATATATATATATATATATATATATATATATACACTCATATATCTGTATATAAGAATACTACCGATGTGTATTTTTCCCTTATGTAAAATTTCTGTAGTGCATGATATGTTTGTAAAAGCATTACTACTTCCCACAGCTCAGATGGTGTAGAGGAATGTTCTGTGACTGTAGTTCACAGGGGCCTGCGTCCAAGACTTGGTTGTGATGACTTTTTTTTTCATTAATGTTAAATGACCATAATGCATGATATGTTTGTAAAAGCATTATAAATCTCCATAGCTCAGATAGTTTAGTGGTATGTTGCTGTGACTGTCATTTACCTTAGAAGTACCTGTATAGACCTGTCAGCCCTCCAAGCTCTGTGGCAGGTGCAATAACTGTGTAATGCTATAGGACAAATAATTAGATGGGTAGGAATTCTAATCTCAATACTAACAACTATAGTAGTGTGTGTGTGAAGCATATGCCCTGTGGCTGTTGTGTGTGTAGGTTATACCATTTTAACACCTGTTGACCCCCTACCATTGACATAAATTTAGAGAGCCTGTTAATGCCATCTGCCTCACATGCACCATGTAACACTATACAGCCCATACCAGTCATCTGTACAGATGTACATGGAATATCCAGATGTTTGCACCCAATACATGGTCTGTGTCCCCTAACAATGAGCATTTCTGTTATATTATTACCAAATATGTCACAGTTACCATAGTGACACACATGCCAGTATCAGATATCTTACCTGACTGACACATCATGATGATACAAAGTCTGTCACTCTACCACTTGTCCAGGTTTGTAGGAGCAGTAAATGAGACCTGTTGCTGTATCTGGTGGGTTATCCCACTATCCATGAAGACATTCACAAGATTACTTGTTGTAAGAGGTCATGTGTTATGTCCCAGGCATATAATCTATGTGGAGCAAGTCATGTGTACTTAGCACTATAGTACATACAAGTGGATACATAGGGTTACTAATATGTCTATTGGGAACTGTGTATGTGTTTCTGTATGCACAGCCCCTGTGGCTGACTTTACTGTGTGTATGTGATGGCTATACCATTTTGTGTGCCTCTTCCACCATGTGAACTCCCCCATTGCCAACCTAGTATCAGCCTATACAGATGTCATCCACTGTACAAGCACAGTAACACAGTGTCTAATACCAAGCTACTGAGGTGCATGTGATGGTCATATCACTGTGTATTGTACATAAATAGATGGGTAATTCATCTACTCTGAGAAGTGTCAACTCCATGTGTATGTGTGTCTCAATGCATGTCCCTATGCAGCATTGTGCGTGTGTGTTCGTGTGTGAGTGTGTGTGTGTGTGTGTGTGTGTGTGTGTGTGTGTGTGTGTGTGTGTGTGTGTGTGAGATGGCTCTACCATGTTAAGGGCCTCTGAACCCACCATTGGCATCCTAACAGCCCCGGCAATTGTCACCTACTTGAATAGTAGTGGCAGACACTGCAACACTACATTACCTCTGTACTATTTGTGTTATGTATCTAGCACTATCGTTCATAAGACTGTGCAGGTAGAGGCTGTGCTCAGCCCTTTGACAGCTGCCCCATGTACAGGACTATGACTCTGTGTGCACTACCAGCATGAGAGGCCAGCCATGCATATGAGTTAGCAGACACATATGCTGGCGATTGTCAGGTTAGACTAACACAGGCTGTTCTGTGTCAGGAATACATTCCCCAAGCCTGTCATACACAGTACCAGGCATACCCTCATTATCTGCATGAAGGTTGAGTGGATGGCACAGAAATGGCAGGGGCAACAGGTGATGATAGCTGAATCTGTTGGAGTTAACATAATGACTAAGCTTGTGAGGGATCTAGGGCCAGTAATCAAGTAACCACCTCTGTATGTGTGAGCCTATGGTAATACAGAACACCCAGGTGACATGTATGAAGGCTAGCTGGTTGTGTCAAGGGTATGTATGCAAGGTCACACTGTCTGCCACAATTGTCCTTCACACACTGTTGCATGTAAACACACCTGGCAAACATGTACATATACAGCTGTACCTTGGCTATAAAAAGGTCACTGTGTTTCCACTCTACCATACTTATCATTGCTACTGTCAGCAGGCCCACAGCCTGCAGACACACAGACACCTTGAACACAAACAAAATACAGTAAGTGACACTACAGTCAGTCAGCAGTACTACCAGCAATAACGCATCATGGCTAAACAGGTACATACACCTTGATGTATACCCATAAATATTGCCAGCAGACAGCACCTTACACAGCATTACATTACTACACTGTACTATATTCACCCTGTGCATCAGACCCATATGAACATGCCCCAGCATTGATGGTATGGATAACAGAGATGTGGCACAAGTATCATCACATGAACAGAGGCCTAGGCTGGGCCATATGGTTGACATCGTGTGTGTGTGTGTGTGTGTGTGTGTGTGTGTGTGTGTGTGTGTGTGTGTGTGTGTGTGTCTGGAGGGGTGGTGTTCAAGTGGGCCATGCAGAGGAGATGTGCATGTCTGGTGGTGACCGGCTTGTGATAGAGATGTATGAGTGTTTGTATGCACACAATCAAGCCATGTGGATGCTCGACACAGAGCTATGTTGGACAGCCATGGACTGTACATACCAGGATGTACAGTTCACTGTCTTCCACCATTGATGCTGGAATTGGGTCTGCCAGGTATCTCACTGACATCACCATGCCCAAGGACAGATGTAGTACATCTCCTTGATGGTGACTGCTGTCTGCTGAATCCACATCCTTGACAGGACTGACCAAGACCACGTGCCTATGGCCTGCTCCGGTGTGGTGTGGACAGCACCCTCCCTTCAGTAGTGCTGGTGGTACTGCCACTACAGGACTGTGAATGCGCATGACCACGTGGGCTCTCAGCTGATCATGTTGCTGACCTATGTCCACCTAACCGATGCCCTACTCCCACCACATGCTCAAGCACAGTCATTGCATGGTCGAGCAGTGATAATGTCTCACCCCACTGTCTATCCATGACATCAGCAAAATGAAGTACAGCATCACAAATGCCATGGAGGTCGTCATGCATGGCAGGAAGTGCTGCATTCATGACCCTGAGCATCTGTCTGGTTTTGCAGTCAGTAAGCACCTGTGCCTCCATGACGGACCATAACATGCGTCTGGTGACACCTATTGTGACACTTGCAGCAGAGGCTGGATGGGCAGCACTCCTACATCAAGCACCCCTGTCCATCTTCCTGTTCACTGGCTATGGCTAGTGTCTAGACTCACACTTGCCATAGTCACCACACTAGCCTGTGCCATGCCACCACCTTCCAACTATCCATTATCTGTCACTGCTGGGGACTGGGTATGTGTAGGCATAATGACTGTATGTGGGGACATTGTGTGTGAAAATGGGATACCAACCGATGGCACAGATTCAGCCCCCGACAACCCCGCCTGTCTCTCAATATGACCACCATCATAATGAGAGTCCGCTAAGACACTGACATCAGGTTGTGAGAGGGAGAGACAACAACCCCCATATTCACCTGTGATGGGAAGACAACATATGCAAATTAATACCCTGCAGTATGTTTGCTGATACACACACACACAGACACACACACACACGCACACACACGCACACACACGCACACACACACACACACACACACACACACACACACACACACACACACACACACACACACACACTCCTGGTAAAGTCTGGCACAGCCTTTCCACCTATGGGTCCTTCAGGCCAGACCTTACGGTATGTCTGACTGCCACAATCCATCTCTTTAAAAGATACTGTAAAGCCTTCAACAAATGGTGACAAATCCTACAGTGTGATGGGCCTATTAGCAGAATGATAAGTGTGACCAAGACAAATGCTATTGGAGTGAGCTATACAGTGTCAGCAAATGTATATGCAAGTACTGCAAGAGTTGACTTACTGCTATACAGACCAGACACAATGACAAGGTTTAATGATGTGTGATAATAACTAATGAAGGAACAAGAGAATACTCTATCACTGCAGTACCTAAACAGTTCAGACTCGCAGGGATTCATTTCAGACAACATTGCAGGACAGTCTGCAATACATACAGGGAACATGTAAAGTACTAGGTGGATAGGTTCATGAGATGATACTAGGCTATTGGCCCAGATGCCCTCATAAGCCTAGCCCAGACTTTTGTCCATGTCCCTTCAAATCCAGCACCTGTTTCTCCTGTCCAGCTGAGACATATGCGGGATCTCAGGGGAGTCATTTCCATTTCCCATGCTGTCGTCCACCTTCTTCTTCAAGAGGGCTATACACGTACTCTGCTAGACATGGAGAGGTAGTGTATTTTACAGACAGTGTATTGTGTGGGACACTACACTATCCCACCAACTAATACTACACATGCCACAGACCAGGTGAGGGCCTTGCATGGGTGTTGTGTGAGTGGGGTTTGTCCTACGGATATGCAGGGATGCCATCAAGGCTGATATGGACATGGCCTTGTATGCCAGACACAGGTTGAATATGATCAGTCTGTATGAGACAGTACAGGGATAGGGCTTTCAGCCTATCTGTGTAGGACAGGTGCTGCAGACCCTGGATTTGGTTGGTCAGGAACCTTTGTGGTCTCTGCAACTGCTGCATTTGCTTGGCAAGGTACATGCTAAAGGAGTCATTGTACTTGGTAATGCATCTGATAAGGGTGGAGTACAGGGATGTCATGGCCTCCTGGTTCCTGGATGACATACCCATATTTGTGAGGTGGGCCATATAGACAACCTTCCATACAATCGTGCTCACATGGTGGGAAACTGTTAGGTTGCTTCCAACCTTGGTGCACAATTCGCCTCACACCTGATTGCATGTTCACTACATTGTTATTACTGTCATAATTTGTGTGAATGACATCTAGCACAACAGGGAAAATGATGCATCTCCTGGCATTCAGTTTGAGGCAATGCTTCTGTCACCAGATATTAATTTGGGTAAGGGCTTCTTGGAGGATGCTCACATCAGTAGGGGAATGTAAGACAGTGGTCAGCTTGCAATCATCTGTAAATCTGGTCAGCCACAGACCACTGGTTTTGTCTTGTACCTCAGAAACATATATCTCAAATAGTAGAGGCACCCAGGCCAATCATTGGGGGTACACCACTCTGTAAGAGTCTACTACTAGAGGTGGCTTCCACTACTTTAACTGAGTGGGTAGTATCATTCAGCCAGTTAGCTACCCATCTGGCAACATACAGGTTGATGTCTAGATGTGTAGGCTTATGTATCATGGCAGCCTGGGGATTATTGTTGGAGATTTGGGTAGGTGAAGGTAGGCAGTGTGCACCATCTTCCCCTCATCCTTGTGTTTGTTGATCACTTTAAAGAAGTAAAACAGGTTTAACAGGCCCAATCTCCCTTTGACAATACCACACTGTGTGGGCCCAAGCATTTTGAGGTTGCCAATGACCCTGTTTATAAGGTCCTTGATATTGCCCTCCATGCCCTGCAGAGTAGACTAGTTAGGCTGATGTGCATATGATTGGCTTGGTCAGTGGATTGTTCCACCTTTGTGTATAGGGATTACAGTGGCTGTTCTCTGTGCAGATGGAATGACACTGGTGTTCTGGCTTTGGCTGACTACAGTGTATAATGGAGCTGAAACTCATAACTGAGGTCGTGTAGGATGTCACCAGGGATGGTATCAGGCCTATGGATACTTCTGTGTGTTTCCTTTGAGAGGGCATTGTGGACCTGCTTCCTGATGATGAGGGGAGGGAGGACAGGTGCTGTGCATGTCCATGTATATTGATGGGGGAACAGGGGGTGATGTTTACACTTAAACTGTCTGGAGCAGGTTGGCTATATCTATGCCGTATGTGTATGTGATGTTATTGACCACCACTACAGATCATATTTGGGTGTTTCCTCTGGGATTACAGATATATGTGTGTGGAAAGCCCAGTGACTGGCCTTGCTGGATGTGTCCAATTTGCACTCAAAGTTAGCTTTAGGGTAATTCATCTGTGACCTTATTTGCTTGTTCAGAACAAAGTGACATTGTTTCCAATTAGGCACCTGCTCCTTCTTGGCCCTGTCCAGCAATTATTTTCACCTATTATGGTATTTGTGTATTGCTGCTGTCCACCACAGAGGTTCACCCTACCTTGAGGGAGATGATTTTGTCCTGTCAGGTATTGCTGAGTCCAGGGGAGATGGTGACATCAACAGTGATGGCTATGTGATCAGAGCTTACCAAGGAGGATGACACTGTAGGAGCATTACAGTGGCTACCCATGTTGGTTAGGACCAGGTACAGGATATTTCCACCTGTCGTAGGAGTGTTGACCAGCTGATCCAATGATCCAATGCATTGACATTGACAAAACCGAGGAATCTCTGTGTTTTCATGTTCAGGTAGAATAGGTCATGCACACTATAGTTGGGTAGTTAAAGTCACCCAGGAGCAGGGTAGATGGTTGAATCTTGACAGATTCAGGCAAGTCCAGATAGCTGTAGTGGGTGTCCAGAATCATGGTTGGAGGTCTGTAGCTAGCTATGATTTGAGTAGGTGTTTTGTCAACAGTTAACTGCACTTGGGATGTCTCCTGTGTGTCATACTGTTTGGCCAGCCTGGAGATGTGTATGTGTATGATAATGTTTAAAACTCCACCTCATGTAGCTTTGCAGCCCTCCATTTGGGGTCTATATGTATGGTGGGATGAGTAACCTGGCAATGTTAGTGTCCTCTCCACAGCTGTAAACCAGGTGTCAGTGACTGCACAAATGTCAGCATCCTCCAGGACAAGGTATGCTTGCAATGACATTAGTTTCATGCTAAGACTCCTAGCTCCTGTTAGAGGAAGACATCTGGACAAAGGCACACATCAATGGTGGGCAAAGGCCGGAAAATAATGACACTTTATAAATCTAGCTGTAGCACACTTAGTTGCTAGCAAAGACAGTTTCGTATTCACAGGAATACATCTGACCTGCAAATGTATGCTATTATGTCATGACTTCAGTCTTTACTGGGTTGCCAGTGATTTGCCAGACAATACACAACTGTATGAGGCATTGACTACAAATAAGAGGCAAATATGTGGTCAGTCTGAAAAACTCTGGACGGTTGAAAGGTATGAGCTCGGTATATTACATACAGTTCAACAAATACTTCTACGCCAGTTGTTTGCTATCCACATATGCTAATATAAGTCTCATACATTTGTAAAACAAGTATATGTATCATAGTAGCATTTGCATGTGACATATGAATATTTACAACATCCCAGGTAGCTGGCCTAGCAGTGTCACAGTCAGTATTGGACAACAGACACTCCAGTAGTAGTCATACATGAGCTGACCTTTGCTGGGGTGACTCAGGGGCCAGAGCTGTGAACTATGTCACTGCAGACAGGGCCAGCAGCAATGGCCATAGGTGCTGGACAGCAACATGTGAGTCCAGCAAGTCTTGTTGCGACCTAGTGCTTAACTTCCTATTTCACATTATTGCATCCCCCTTCTGCATTCCATTACATGCTTAATTGATTGACATACCTAGTATACTGCTGAAGAGTTTCCTCAGAATAATGCAAATGTTCAGGTTTGTGTAGTCACAGTCTTTCATTGTGTAGACGGGTTCAGACCTGTTTTGCATAGGCAGCAGCTTGCCAATTGTAGGTAATCCTCATGTGCAGGTGATGGCCTGTGCATCAACTGATGTCTCCCACTTGCTACTTGCATCCAGAGCAGCTGTGTTGTCTTTCCATTAGCCAATGCCATAGCAACGCATTTCTATAATTAAGTCCTTCATGTAGGCCTTGCCCCTTTTCCTTGCCTGTGAGGAGGAGATTATGGAGGTGTGGGGGCTACAGCTTCACATAAGGTAGGTGGAAATACCTCTCAGGACAAGACATGTGGAGACGGCCCAACAGCATGGTGGACAAAGCTCCAGAATTAGGTACAGATTGTAAGTAGGTATTCCTGTTATACACATGGAAGATTGCTAGATTAACAGTGTTTGTCTGGACATGCATTTTCTACATGACTCGATGTCTGACAATGATATGTCTCTGACATACCTCTCAACTGCCCAGATGTATGCAGAATGCCCAGAGGTTTGCTTCTTATGTTTGGTCTGTTCCTCAGACAATTTCTGTTTTAGAGAACTCAGTAGGATAATATGAGGATTGCAGTCAGTAAAAGCTGTCATCCATTTGTGTTTCAGATATCATATCTTTCAGAGATGTTATGATACAATAAACCCTATAACACCAGCAACAGTTTCAGTTTGTAACACCATTATGTAAGATATGTCCCTCATTTCTGCACCTTGTCCCCCAAGTATGTCAGGATTTGTCCAGATGTCTTGCAGTAAGAGGTTCAGAGGTATGGTATATCATTATTTAGTGACTTCACTCCTGATATCATCCCAGTGACTTAGCAGACTCCCAGAAGTGGTATGCAGCAGTGGCCATAAATATGATCCCACAGCCTGGACATTCTGTGAAAATCTGTACAGTTGAGAGTTATGTATGTCTGGCCATTAACAGACTGTCATGACTGTGTAGCAGTGTAGTGTGTAAATGTTTGTTGGGCTGAGTAGGAAAAGTGGCAGATATGAGTGTCATAGATCCTTTTCTATTTGACTCTGCATGCTGCTACAGTTGCTGGTGGTCTATCAGGTGTATATGTTTGTAGGAGCAGACTGAGACATGTCCTGTAACACCTCAGGATTCCCAGTAGACTGATACTTGGGCAGCATATGTCAGTGTAGTGAGTGACTGGCAATCAGGATATGTTTGTTCAAACAGTCGTTATACTCTAGAGTTCAGTTCAGGTACTGGTATGTTGCTGTGACTATGGTGCAAATGGTTGTGAGTGGACAATTTCTCACCGATGTCTGCTTTTCCCAACAGTTACATCCCTGTAGTGCATGATATATTTGCAAATGCATGAGTAATTCTCCAGAGCTGATTTGGGGTAGTGTCGTGTTGGTCTGACTGTAGTTCAGAAGGTGCTGGGTGAATTGGTTAGCAGCTCTCACTGCCATTTCCCTTCTGGTACATGGCTGCAGCCATACCCCTCCAATGTTTAGACTTCTATACACTGTCCAGCTGCGTGGCTCATATGTTTGGTCTGTTCCCCATAACAGTTGTGGGTTTCTAACAAATCACTGGGATGATGTGAGCATTGACATCAGTAAATGATGACTTTCTGGAAACAATGGAAAAAATGAAGGTCCTACTGAACACCCTGATATTGGGTGATTTCAATTACCCTACCATTAACTGTGAAAACTACTCCAGTACAAACCCCCAGGCCCAGCGCTTTCTGGAATTCATCAACTCAAATGCCCTGGATCAGCTGTTAAACTCCCCTACCAGAGGTGAAAACATATTGGACCTGGTCATCACAAACATGGGCGACAGGTGTTCCCCACCAGAGGTCAACCTGTCACTGGTTAGATCAGACCATAAACTAATCACTCTGGATGCCCACACCCCACCACTACCCCCAACTAAGGAAACCACTGTAAAAAACAGTTCTAAAGCAAACTTCACCTTACTTAAGACAGAGGCGGTAAGTTTCATAGCCCGCATGCTAAAGGATAACGCTGCCCAAGATGCAGAAACCTTTACAAATGCACTCTATGAGCAACTACAAGGATGCATGGATTGTGCCATCCCTAGCAAAACCAAGACTCACTCCGCTAAGAGAAGGAAACCAGTCTGGTGGACCCCTGCCATAAACAGGCTATACAACAGAAGGAGGAAACCAGTTCAGAAAAAAAGAAAATCCCAAGAAGGAAAGATATCCTTGATCAGTATCAGTAAGAAACTAAGGTCCCCTCATAAAATCATCCAAGGCTAACTTCGAAAAATAAATAGTTAGGGATTCAAAAGATAACCACAAAGCCTTCTTTAGCTATCTTAAGAATCTAAGTGGCAACTCGCAAATATGCACTGAACTAGTACAAAATAACACAAAATATACTGAACCTACTGATATTGCCAACATCCTGGCAGATAAATTCAGTGCAAACTTCACCCCCCTCAACCCCAATGGGCTCACAACAATACCAGAGAAGTGTAGTGTCCTGGAAATCACAGATGCACAGGTGAAAATAGCTCTTTCAAAAGCCAAAAACACAGCATCAGTGGGGCCAGATGGTGTCCCAGACTACATCTTGCTTGAACTACAGAACAAACTAACCCCTCACCTAAACACACTGTTCAACCTCAGCCTCTCCACAGGCTATGTGCCCATAGAATGGTGCACAGCAATGGTTATTCCACTCCTAAAAGGAGGGGCCACAACTGACCATGGTAACTATCGCCCCATAAGCCTGACTAACCTGGTCTGCAAGGCTATGGAGCGCATCATCATGGAACTCATAAACAAAGACATTGGGAACCTCCAAATACTTGACCTGACCCAGTTCAGCTTTGTTAGGGGCAGATCATGCCTACTAAACCTGGTTGACTTCTTCGAGACAGTCACCAAGGCCATAGACAAGGGAAAGGTTGTTCACACAGCCTACCTTGACCTCGCCAAGGCTTAAAACACCATTCCACACTCGGATATTACAGAAAAACTCACCAGCTTGAACATAAACCCCTATGTCACGAGATGAGTTTCCAAATGGCTTACAGACAAAACTCACATGGTAAGAATAGCGGGCTCTAGATCCGACTCTTAACCATTCACAAGTGGTGCCCCGCAAGGCTCGGTCCTGGGAACCCTACTGTTCGGCATATACTTCTCAGAAGTACAGGCAAACACAGGAGGACTATGGCTAACCAAGTTCACCGATGACTGCAAACTGGGAGCCATAATTGACTCTCCAGCTGACATGGACATCCTCCAAAAGAGCCTTACTTAGACGGATACCTGGTGTCAAAGTCATGGCCTCAGGCTAAATGCCAAAAAATGCATAGTCATCCCATTTGGGAAAAACAAAACACCCATGAATTACCACATAGCTGGCAGCCCCCTCAATACAGAAGAGATAATAAGAGATTTGGAGACCCATTTAGAAAGTAATCTCTCCTTTGACAATCATATTTCCAAAGTTGTTAGGAACTCTTTCTATGTGACCCATCTAATAACTAAAGGGTTCACATCTAGAAATAAAGAAGTCATAGTGCCCCTCTACTTATCACTCATCAGACCCATCATAGAGTACAATGCCCCATTTGGGATGTACCTCACAAGACACTTCCAACAGCTGGAGAGACCACAAAAGTACCTCACCAAGAGGATCACTGGCCTCAAACATATGTCCTATGCAGCCCGACTGAAAATAATCTGGCTGTACTCAGTGGCATATCGCTTACTCAGAGGTGATCTCTGCCTGACTTACAAAGCCATGTCCAACTCAGAATTGATGAACATGCTCCACCTAAAGAAATCCAAGTCACTGTGAGCCATGCGCTCTAGTGAGCAAAACCTCACCACAACAACAAATAGAACATGCTGGAGGGATAGATTCCTGTCACAGAGATTCCCCATGCTTTGGAACAAAATTTCAAACTACATTAGGCAGAGCCCCTCACTAACATTCTTCCAAAGAAACCTTGACAAGTGGATGGGTAACAGAAAATACATGCCTGGGATCACTTCACTTGACAGAGGATCAGTTAATTAATCAGTGGGGTGTTGAAAGTCAACACACTCTGGCTAGGCTTATAAATGCCCTCGGGCAGTCAGCCTAGTACCTACCTATGAACCTATGAACTTATGGCAATCATTTGTGTTTCAAACCTGAAATTTATCGGAAAATATATGTTAAAACAAACCTTGCTACTCTAGCAGACTTCTACGCTTCTAGCAGATATATTTCACATATTTCACTATTGTTTGCCCTTTACCCCCCACTTTGTTAGGCTTTTGCAGAGGTCTTGCAGGAAGAGGTTGAGTATATATATATATATATATATATATATATATATATATATATATATATATATATATATATATATATATATATATATATATATATATATATATATATATATATATATATATATATATCACATATATCTGTATATAAGAATACTACCGATGTGTATTTTTCCCTTATGTTAAATTTCTGTAGTGCATGATATGTTTGTAAAAGCATTAGTACTTCCCACAGCTCAGATAGTGTAGAGGGATGTTCTGTGACTGTAGTTCACAGGGGCCTGCGTCCAAGAATTGGTTGTGATGACTTTCTTTTTCATTAATGTTAAATGACCATAATGCATGATATGTTTGTAAAAGCATTATAAATCTCCGTAGCTCAGATGGTTTAGTGGTATGTTGCTGTGACTGTCATTTACCTTAGTACCTTTATAGACTTGTCAGCCCTCCAAGCTATGTGGCAGGTGCAATAACTGTGTAATACTATAGCACAAATAATTAGATGGGTAGGAATTCTAATCTCAATACAAACAACTATAGTAGTGTGTGTGTGAAGCATATGTCCTGTGGCTGTTGTATGTGTAGGTTATACCATTTTAACACCTGTTGACCCCCTACTATTGACATAAATTTAGAGAGCCTGTTAATGCCATCTGCCTCACATGCACCATGTAACACTATACAGCCCATACCAGTCATCTGTACAGATGTACATGGAATATCCAGATGTTTGCAACAATACTTGGTCTGTGTCCCCTAACAATGAGCATTCCTGTTATATTATTACCAAATATGTCACAGTTACCATAGTGACACACATGCCAGTATCAGATATCGTACCTGACTGACACATCATGATGATACAAAGTCTGTCACTCTACTACTTGTCCAGGTTTGTAGGAGCAGTAGATGAGACCTGTTGCTATATCTGGTGGGTTATCCCACTATCCATGAAGACATTCACAAGATTACTTGTTGTAAGAGGTCATGTGTTATGTCCCAGGCATATAATCTATGTGGAGCAAGTCATGTGTACTTGGCACTATAGTACATACAAGTGGATACATAGGGTTACTAATATGTCTATTGGGAACTGTGTATGTGTTTCTGTATGCACAGCCCCTGTGGCTGACTTTACTGTGTGTATGTGATGGCTATACTATTTTGTGTGCCTCTTCCACCATGTGAACTCCCCCATTGCCAACCTAGTATCAGCCTATACAGATGTCATCCACTGTACAAGCACAGTAACACAGTGTCTAATACCAAGCTACTGAGGTGCATGCGATGGTCATATCACTGGGTATTGTACATAAATAGATGGGTAATTCATCTACTCTGAGAAGTGTCAACTCCATGTGTATGTGTGTCTCAATGCATGTCCCTATGCAGCATTCTGTGTGTGTGTTCGTGTGTGTGTGTGTGTGTGTGTGTGTGTGTGTGTGTGTGTGTGTGTGTGTGTGTGATGGCTCTACCATGTTAAGGGCCTCTGAACCCACCATTGTCATCCTAACAGCCCCGGCAATTGTCACCTACTTGAATAGTAGTGGCAGACACTGCAACACTACATTACCTCTGTGCTATTTGTGTTATGTATCTAGCACTATCGTTCATAAGACTGTGCAGGTAGAGGCTGTGCTCAGCCCTTTGACAGCTGCCCCATGTACAGGACTATGACTCTGTGTGCACTACCAGCAGGAGAGGCCAGACATGCATATGAGTTAGCAGACACATATGCTGGCGATTGTCAGGTTAGACTAACACAGGCTGTTCTGTGTCAGGAATACATTCCCCAAGCCTGTCATACACAGTACCAGGCATACCCTCATCATCTGCATGAAGGTTGAGTGGATGGCACAGAAATGGCAGGGGCAACAGGTGATGATAGCTGAATCTGTTGGAGTTAACATAATGACTAAGCTTGTGAGGGATCTAGGGCCAGTAATCAAGTAACCACCTCTGTATGTGTGAGCCTATGGTAATACAGAACACCCAGGTGACATGTATGAAGGCTAGCTGGTTGTGTCAAGGGTATGTATGCAATGTCACACTGTCTGCCAATATTGTCCTTCACACACTGTTGCATGTAAACACACCTGGCAAACATGTACATATACAGCTGTACCTTGGCTATGAAAAGGTCACTGTGTTTCCAATCCACCATACTTATCATTGCTACTGTCAGCAGGCCCACAGCCTGCAGACACACAGACACCTTGAACACAAACAAAATACAGTAAGTGACACTACAGTCAGTCAGCAGTACTACCAGCAATAACGCATCATGGCTAAACAGGTACATACACCTTGATGTATACCCATAAATATTGCCAGCAGACAGCACCTTACACAGCATTTCATTACTACACTGTACTATATTCACCCTGTGCATCAGACCCATATGAACATGCCCCAGCATTGATGGTATGGATAACAGAGATGTGGCACAAGTATCATCACATGAACAGAGGCCTAGGCTGGGCCATATGGTTGACATTGTGTGTGTGTGTGTGTGTGTGTGTGTGTGTGTGTGTGTGTGTGTGTGTGTGTGTGTGTGTGTGTGTGTGTGTGTGTGTGTGTGTGTGTCTGGAGGGGTGGTGTTCAAGTGGGTCATGCAGAGGAGATGTGCATGTCTGGTGGTGACCGGCTTGTGATAGAGATGTATGAGTGTTTGTATGCACACAATCAAGCCATGTGGATGCTCGACACAGAGCTATGTTGGACAGCCATGGACTGTACATACCAGGATGTACAGTTCACTGTCTTCCACCATTGATGCTGGAATTGGGTCTGCAGGTGTCTCACTGGCATCACCATGCCCAAGGACAGATGCAGTACATCTCCTTGATGGTGACTGCTGTCTGCTGAATCCACATCCCTGACAGGACTGACCAAGACCATGTGCCTATGGCCTGCTCCGGTGTGGTGTGGACAGCACCCTCCCTTCAGTAGTGCTGGTGGTACTGCCACTACAGGACTGTGAATGCGCATGACCACGTGGGCTCTCAGCTGATCATGTTGCTGACCTATGTCCACCTAGCCGATGCCCTACTCCCACCACATGCTCAAGCACAGTCATTGCACGGTTGAGCAGTGATAATGTCTCACCCCACTGTCTATCCATGACATCAGCAAAATGAAGTACAGCATCACAAATGCCGTGGAGGTCGTCATGCATGGCAGGAAGTGCTGCATTCATGACCCTGAGCATCTGTCTGGTTTTGCAGTCAGTAAGCACCTGTGCCTCCATGACGGACCATAACATGCGTCTGGTGACACCTATTGTGACACTTGCAGCGGGGGCTGGATGGGCAGCACTCCTCCATCAAGCACCCCTGTCCATCTTCCTGTTCACTGGCTATGGCTAGTGTCTAGACTCACACTTGCCATAGTCACCACACTAGCCTGTGCCATGCCACCACCTTCCAACTATCCATTATCTGTCACTGCTGGGGACTGGGTATGTGTAGGCATAATGACTGTATGTGGGGACATTGTGTGTGAAAATGGGATACCAACCAATGGCACAGATTCAGCCCCCGACAACCCCGCCTGTCTCTCAATATGACCACCATCATAATGAGAGTCCGCTAAGACACTGACATCAGGTTGTGAGAGGGAGAGACACCAACCCCCATATTCACCTGTGATGGGAAGACAACATATGTAAATTCATACCCTGCAGTATGTTTGCTGATACACACACACACAGACACACACACACACACACACACACACACACACACACACACACACACACACGCACACACATGCACAAACACGCACACACACGCACACACACACACACACACACACACACACACACACACACACACACACACACACACACACACACACACACACACACACACAGGCAATGTTATAACTGCCTCATGTACACAGACAACCCTGTCCTCCTCCCACATAACACAAATACTTGCGAGAGATGCAGCTATTTAGCCAAACTGGAGGCTGAGCTCTCTCAACTCAGGACTGGCAAGACCAGACAGGAGGAGAAGGCAACTACACACACCACAAAACCAGCCTCACATAATGCTACCACTCCACTGAATCAAACGCATAAACACACAAAGACATACTCGGAGGCTCTGAGTAAAAATTTACCTAAACAGCAGAGGCCTCCAGAGCAGACACCCAAACAACTGCTACCTCAAGTCACCCCACAAGCAACACATAAACCACAAAAGCAGTGTGCAAAGCAGTCACAGCCCTTAAGGCCAAATACAACACCAAACATACTTGTCATAGGTGACTCCATAGTCAGACACACTGACGTCCCACTCACCAGGCTGAACAAGGAGAGGGTCACAGTAAGCTGCCTATCGGGCGCTAGAATCCGCCACATAACACAAGCACTCGGTTCACTCCACGGCAAGTACAAATATGATACAGTCATTGTCCATGCTGGTGTGAACGACCTGAGACGTACCTCCCTGGACTACATGAAAAGAGACATAGAGGAGCTCTCTGATTATGTAGCCCAGGCAGGTATGACCCTAACCCTGAGCAGTATCCTTCCTTCACCAAGAATGATGCCACAATATAGAGACAAGATGATCAACTTTAACAATTGGCTTAATGTCTGGTGTCATTCAAAGGGGATCCAGTGTCTGTCTGCCTGGGATGACATGCTTGACAAGCCACGCTGCTTCGCAAGGGACGGCTTGCACCTGTCACCCCTGGGATTCCGGATATTGGCTAAGGCTCTTGCCACCCCCATAGTGCCTTTTTTAGGCAAGGCTCAAATTCTAAACCTACCACCCTAGAAAACAAAATGGGAAGAAACTGAGTGTAATGCTGCTCAATGCCAGAAGTCTAAATCTCAAAATGCACGCACTCGAGGCCCTTCTCAGTATGGAGAACATTGATGTCTGTGCTGTAACTGAAACCTGGTTCAAGGCTCCTGAGAGCAACCCGGCACTATTAGGTTTTACCTCATATCATGCGTCCGCCCCAAAACCTGGACCACACCACAAAAGGAGGGGTGTATCCATATTCATAAAGGATACCCACACCTCCAGGGTGGTGGCAATGCACTAAGCTTCGAAACCATCCAGGTGCAACTAACCATAGGCAAAACTGCTCTACAAATTGTAGCATGCTGCAGGCCACCCTCTCAAACTCAGGAACCCCACACAGCCTTCCTGAAGACACTGGAGGGAATAAATGTATCTCCAAACACCATCATATTGGGTAACTTCAACTACCCGAATATAGACTGGGACCATTACTCAAGCCCTAACTTTTAGCCCAACGGTTCCTGGAGTTCATAAATTCAAATGCCATGGAACAGCTAGTCACTGTTCCACGAGAGGAGAAAATATACTAGATCTCATTGTCACAAACATGGGGACAAAATGCTCCACACCGAAGTATATCCCTCATTGGTGAGATCTGATCATAAACTAATCTCACTGGAAATCCACATCCCGCCCCACCCCAAACAAAAAGACCATAGTGAAGAACTTCTAAAGCAAACTTCACACTACTCAAGACTGGTGTGGTATCCTTCAAGGCCCCTGAGCCAGTGGAAACCACAACCCAAGCTGGAAGCCCTTACAAATGCCTTCTATGAACACCTCCAGGACTGCATGGATCAGGCAATCCCAAATAAAACCAAGACTCTTTCCACAAAGGGCAAACGTCCAGTCTGGTGGACCCCAGCCATTAACAAACTTTACAATAAGAGGAGAAAGCTATTACATGATAGAACAAAATCCATAAAAGGGAAGTCACCCCTGATCATTATTAGTAAAAAAATACGAGCACTCATAAAATCAACTAAGGCCAATTTTGAGAGAAAAATTGACATGGATTCAAAGGACAATCATAAGGCCTTTTTCAGCTATGTTAGGAACCTGGGTGGAAACTCCCAGATATGCTCAGAATTAGTCCAAAATGATACAAAAATCACTGAACCCACAGACATTGCCAACATACTGGCAGACAGGTTCAGTGCAAACTTCACCCCTCCCCCCCTAAAGGAGAGATAACTATCCCAGCCGAGTGTAGCCTCCCGGACATCTCAAATGCGCAGGTGAAAGCTGCTCTCTCTAAAGCTAAAAACACAGCATCAATGGGACCGGATGGTGTCCCCGGCTGTGTGCTACACGAGCTAAATGAGGAATTAAACCCGCACATAAGGCAGCTGTTTAATCTCAGCCTTACCACAGGATACATGCTCAAGGAGTGGCGACGGCAACTGTGGTCCCACTCCAAAGCGGCCTCACGGACCCTGGTAATTACCGCCCATAAGCTTAACAAGTCTAGTCTGCAAAGCTATGGAGATGATCATAATGGAGCTCATAAACAAAGATATAGGGGACTTGCAGACATTGGACCCGACCCAGTTTGGCTTTGTCAAGGGAAGATCATGCCTTTTGAACTTGGTCGACTTCTTGAAACAGTCACCAAGGCCATTGATGAGGAAAGGCAGTCCATACAGCCTACCTTGACCTTGCAAAGGCTTTCGACACAATACCCCACTGGTATTGTAGAAAAACTTACCAGCTTAAATGTAAACCCATATGTCACAAGATGGGTTGCAAACTGGCTTAAGGACAGAACCCACAGGGTTAGAGTTGCTGGCGCTATGTCAGACTCCAAGCCGGTCACAAGTGGTGTCCCACAGGGCTCGGTCCTTGGCCCCCTATTGTTTGGCATCTACTTCTCAGAAGTACAGGCCAACATGGGAGGACTTTGGCTGACAAAGTTTGCAGACGACTGCAAACTGGGCGCCATAGTAGAAAGTACATCGGACACGGATATCCTTCAGAAGGGACTCATGGAAACAGATAGCTGGTGCCAGAGCCATGGCCTGAAGTTAAACGCCAAAAAATGTATAGTCATATCCTTCGGGAAAAACAAGGTAACCCCAAGCGACCATATAGGTGGCAAT
The DNA here is from genome assembly GCF_019279795.1 of Protopterus annectens. Taxonomy (NCBI): domain Eukaryota; kingdom Metazoa; phylum Chordata; order Ceratodontiformes; family Protopteridae; genus Protopterus; species Protopterus annectens. The sequence goes on along the minus strand of NC_056727.1, from coordinate 269,782,713 downwards.
CCACTAAGCACAGAAGAGGTTATCAGGGACCTGGGGACCCAGGTTGACAGTGGCCTTTCTTTTGACACTCACATTGCTAAAGTGGTTAGAAAGACCTTCTACATTGCCCACCTGATCATGAAGGGATTCACATCCAGATCTAGTGAGGTCATTGTTCCCCTGTACTCTTCACTTATCAGACCAATGATCGAGTACAATGCCCCATTCGGGATGTATCTCACCCGACATCTGCAGCAATTGGAGAGACCCCAAAAGTTCCTCACCAAAAGGATAAAGGGACTGCAAAATCTGTCATATGCTGCCAGATTGAAGAAACTCCAGCTCTATTCAGTCGCATACCATCTGCTCAGAGGTGACATGTGCCTGACATACAAGGCCATGTCCAACCCGGAATTAATGGACATGCTCCATCTCAAAAAATCCAAATACACCAAAACCACTAGAGCAAGCGACTTAAACCTTAGCACGGATATAAATAGGACATGCTGGAGGGATAGATTTATCACTCAGAGACTCCCTTTGCTGTGGAATAAAATCCCGGTCCATGTGAGGCAGAGCACCTCGCTGACTCTGTTCAAGAGAAATCTAGACCTGTGGATGGGAGATCGTAGGGTAACTCCGGGAATCATCTCTGTGTCACTGCTGGACAGAGGCACAACAAACTAATGGGCACAGTATTTTTTCATATAAGGGGTGGCGTAAGCCACAAAAATTTGGGCTAGTCTTATAAATGCCTTAGGGCAGATAGCCTAGTATAAACCTATGAACCTATGAACCTATGAACCTATGAACACACACTCCTGGTAAAGTCTGGCACAGCCTTTCCACCTATGGGTCCTTCAGGCCAGACCTTACGGTATGTCTGACTGCCACAATCCATCTCTTTAAGAGATACTGTAAAGCCTTCAACAAATGGTGACAAATCCTACAGTGTGATGGGCCTATTAGCAGAATGATAAGTGTGACCAAGACAAATGCTATTGGAGTGAGCTATACAGTGTCAGCAAATGTATATGCAAGTACTGCAAGAGTTGACTTACTGCTATACAGACCAGACACAATGACAAGGTTTAATGATGTGTGATAATAACTAATAAAGGAACAAGAGAATACTCTATCACTGCAGTACCTAAACAGTTCAGACTCACAGGGATTCATTTCAGACAACATTGCAGGACAGTCTGCAATACATACAGGGAACATGTAAAGTACTAGGTGGATAGGTTCATGAGATGATACCAGGCTATTGGCCCAGATGCCCTCATAAGCCTAGCCCAGACTTTTGTCCATGTCCCTTCAAATCCAGCACCTGTTTCTCCTGTCCAGCTGAGACATACGCGGGATCTCAGGGGAGTCTTTTCCATTTCCCATGCTGTCGTCCACCTTCTTCTTCAAGAGGGCTATACACGTACTCTGCTAGACATGGAGAGGTAGTGTATTTTACAGACAGTATATTGTGTGGGACACTACACTATCCCACCAACTAATACTACACATGTCACAGACCAGGTGAGGGCCTTGCGTGGGTGTTGTGTGAGTGGGGTTTGTCCTATGGATATGCAGGGATGCCATCAAGGCTGATTTGGACATGGCCTTGTATGCCAGACAAAGGTCGCCTATGATCAGTCTGTATGAGACAGTACAGGGATAGGGCTTTCAGCCTATCTGTGTAGGACAGGTGCTGCAGACCCAGTATTTGGTTGGTCAGGAACCTTTGTGGTCTCTGCAACTGCTGCATTTGCTTGGCAAGGTACATGCTAAAGGAGTCATTGTACTTGGTAATGCATCTGATAAGGGTTGAGTACAGGGATGTCATGGCCTCCTGGTTCCTGGATGACATACCCATATGTGTGAGGTGGGCCATATAGACAACCTTCCATACAATCGTGCTCACATGGTGGGAAACTGTCGGGTTGCTTCCAACCTTGGTGCACAAGTCGCCTCAGACCTGATTGCATGTTCAGTACATTGTTATTACTGTCATAATTTGTGTGAATGACATCTACCACAACAGGGAAAATGATGCATCTCCTGGCATTCAGTTTGAGGCAATGCTTCTGGCACCAGATATTAATTTGGGTAAGGGCTTCTTGGAGGATGCTCACATCAGTAGGGGGATGTAAGACAGTGGTCAGCTTGCAATCATCTGTAAATCTGGTCAGCCACAGACCACTGGTTTTGTCTTGTACCTCAGAAACATATATCTCAAATAGTAGAGGCCCCCAGGCCAATCATTGGGGGTACACCACTCTGTAAGAGTCTACTACTAGAGGTGGCTTCCACTACTTTTTACTGAGTGGGTAGTATCATTCAGCCAGTTAGCTACCCATCTGGCAACATACAGGTTGATGCCTAGATGTGTAGGCTTATGTATCATGGCTGCCTGGGGATTATTGTGAGAGATTTGGGTAGGTGAAGGTAGGCAGTGTGCACCATCTTCCCCTCATCCTTGTGTTTGTTGATCACTTTAAAGAAGTAAAACAGGTTTAACAGGCCCAATCTCCCTTTGACAATACCACACTGTGTGGGCCCAAGCATTTTGAGGTTGCCAATGACCCTGTTTATAAGGTCATTGATATTGCCCTCCATGCCCTGCAGAGCAGACTAGTTAGACTGATGTGCATATGATTGGCTTGGTCAGTGGATTACTCCACCTTTGTGTATAGGGATTACAGTGGCTGTTCTCTGTGCAGATGGAATGACACTGGTGTTCTGGCTTTGGCTGACTACAGTGTGTAATGGAGCTGAAACTCATACCTGAGGTCGTGTAGGATGTCACCAGGGATGGTATCAGGCCTATGGATACTTCTGTGTGTTTCCTTTGAGAGGGCATTGTGGACCTGCTTCCTGATGATGAGGGGAGGGAGGACAGGTGCTGTGCATGTCCATGTATACTGATGGGGGAACAGGGGGGTGATGTTTACACTTAAACTGTCTAGAGCAGGTTGGGAATATCTATGCCGTATGTGTATGTGATGTTATTGACCACCACTACAGATCATATTTGGGTGTTTCCTCTGGGATTACAGATATATGTGTGTGGAAAGCCCAGTGACTGGCCTTGCTGGATGTGTCCAATTTGCACTCAAAGTTAGATTTAGGGTAATTCATCTGTGACCTTATTTGCTTGTTCAGAACAAAGTGACATTGTTTCCAATTAGGCACCTGCTCCTTCTTGGCCCTGTCCAGCAATTATTTTCACCCATTATGGTATTTGTGTATTGCTGCTGTCCACCACAGAGGTTCACCCTACCTTGAGGGAGATGATTTTGTCCTGTCAGGTATTGCTGAGTCCAGTGGAGATGGTGACATCAACAGTGATGGCTATGTGATCAGAGCTTACCAAGGAGGATGACACTGTAGGAGCATTACAGTGGCTACCCATGTTGGTTAGGACCAGGTACAGGATATTTCCACCTGTCGTAGGAGTGTTGACCAGCTGATCTAATGATCCAATGCATTGAGATTGACAAAGCCGAGGAATCTCTGTGTTTTCATGTTCAGGTAGAATAGGTCATGCACACTATAGTTGGGTAGTTAAAGTCACCCAGGAGCAGGGTAGATGGTTGAATCTTGACAGATTCAGGCAAGTCCAGATAGCTGTAGTGGGTGTCCAGAATCATGGTTGGAGGTCTATAGCTAGCTATGATTTGAGTAGGTGTTTTGTCAACAGTTAACTGCACTTGGGATGTCTCCTGTGTGTCATACTGTTTGGCCAGCCTGGAGATGTGTATGTGTATGATAATGTTTAAAACTCCACCTCATGTAGCTTTGCAGCCCTCCATTTGGGGTCTATATGTATAGTGGGATGAGTAACCTGGCAATGTTAGTGTCCTCTCCACAGCTGTAAACCAGGTGTCAGTGACTGCACAAATGTCAGCATCCTCCAGGACAAGGTATGCTTGCAATGACATTAGTTTCATGCTAAGACTCCTAGCTCCTGTTAGAGGAAGACATCTGGATAAAGGCACACATCAATGGTGGGCAAAGGCCGGAAAATAATGACACTTTATAAATCTAGATGTAGCACACTTAGTTGCTAGCAAAGACAGTTTTGTATTCACAGGAATACATCTGACCTGCAAATGTATGCTATTATGTCATGACTTCAGTCTTTACTGGGTTGCCAGTGATTTGCCAGACAATACACAACTGTATGAGGCATTGACTACAAATAAGAGGCAAATATGTGGTCAGTCTGAAAAACTCTGGACGGTTGAAAGGTATGAGCTCAGTATATAACATACAGTTCAACAAATACTTCTGCGCCAGTTGTTTGCTATCCACATATGCTAATATAAGTCTCATACATTTGTAAAACAAGCATATGTATCATAGTAGCATTTGCACGTGACATATGAATATTTACAACATCCCAGGTAGCTGGCCTAGCAGTGTCACAGTCAGTATTGGACAACAGACACTCCAGTAGTAGTCATACATGAGCTGACCTTTGCTGGGGTGACTCAGGGGCCAGAGCTGTGAACTATGTCACTGCAGACAGGGCCAGCAGCAATGGCCATAGGTGCTGGACAGCAACATGTGAGTCCAGCAAGTCTTGTTGCGACCTAGTGCTTAACTTCCTATTTCACATTATTGCATCCCCCTTCTGCATTCCATTACATGCTTAATTGATTGACATACCTGGTATACTGCTGAAGAGTTTCCTCAGAATAATGCAAATGTTCAGGTTTGTGTAGTCACAGTCTTTCATTGTGTAGACGGGTTCAGACCTGTTTTGCATAGGCAGCAGCTTGCCAATTGTAGGTAATCCTCATGTGCAGGTGATGGCCTGTGCATCAACTGGTGTCTCCCACTTGCTACTTGCATCCAGAGCAGCTGTGTTGTCTTTCCATTAGCCAATGCCATAGCAACACATTTCTATAATTAAGTCCTTCATGTAGGCCTTGCCCCTTTTCCTTGCCTGTGAGGAGGAGATTATGGAGGTGTGGGGGCTACAGCTTCACAGAAGGTAGGTGGAAATACCTATCAGGGCAAGACATGTGGAGACGGCCCAACAGCATGGTGGACAAAGCTCCAGAATTAGGTACAGATTGTAAGTAGATATTGCTGTTATACACATGGAAGATTGCTAGATTAACAGTGTTTGTCTGGACATGCATTTTCTACATGACTCGATGTCTGACAATGATATGTCTCTGACATACCACTCAACTGCCCAGATGTATGCAGAATGCCCAGAGGTTTGCTTCTTATGTTTGGTCTGTTCCTCAGACAATTTCTGTTGTTGAGAACTCAGTAGGATAATGTGAGGATTGCAGTCAGTAAAAGCTGTCATCCATTTGTGTTTCAGATATCATATCTTTCAGAGATGTTATGATACAACAAACCCTAAAACACCAGCAACAGTTTCAGTTTGTAACACCATTATGTAAGATATGTCCCTCTTTTCTGCACCATGTCCCCCAAGTATGTCAGGATTTGTCCAGATGTCTTGCAGTAAGAGGTTCAGAGGTATGGTATATCATTATTTAGTGACTTCACTCCTGATATCATCCCAGTGACTTAGCAGACTCCCAGAAGTGGTATGCAGCAGTGGCCATAAATATGATCCCACAGCCTGGACATTCTGTGAAAATCTGTACAGTTGAGAGTTATGTATGTCTGGCCATTAACAGACTGTCATGACTGTGTAGCAGTGTAATGTGTAAATGTTTGTTGGGCTGAGTAGGAAAAGTGGCAGATGTGAGTGTCATAGATCCTTTTCTATTTGACTCTGCATGCTGCTACAGTTGCTGGTAGTCTATCAGGTGTATATGTTTGTAGGACCAGACTGAGACATGTCCTGTAACACCTTAGGATTCCCAGTAGACTGATACTTGGGCAGTATATGTCAGTGTAGTGAGTGACTGGCAATCAGGATATGTTTGTTCAAACAGTCGTTATACTCTAGAGTTCAGTTCAGGTACTGGTATGTTGCTGTGACTATGGTGCAAATGGTTGTGAGTGGACAATTTCTCACCGATGTCTGCTTTTCCCAACAGTTACATCCCTGTAGTGCATGATATATTTGCAAATGCATGAGTAATTCCCCAGAGCTGATTTGGGGTAGTGTCGTGTTGGTCTGACTGTAGTTCAGAAGGTGCTGGGTGAAATGGTTAGCAGCTCTCACTGCCATTTCCTTTCTGGTACATGGCTGCAGCAATACCCCTCCAATGTTTAGATTTCTATACACTGTCCAGCTGCGTGGCTCATATGTTTGGTCTGTTCCCCATGACAGTTGTGGGTTTCTAACAAATCACTGGGATGATGTGAGCATTGACATCAGTAAATGATGACTTTCTGGAAACACTGGAAAAAAATAAGGTCCTACTGAACACCCTGATATTGGGTGATTTCAATTACCCTACCATTAACTGGGAAAACTACTCCAGTACAAACCCCCAGGCCCAGCGCTTTCTGGAATTCATCAACTCAAATGCCCTGGATCAGCTGTTAAACTCCCCTTCCAGAGGTGAAAACATATTGGACCTGGTCATCACAAACATGGGAGACAGGTGTTCCCCACCAGAGGTCAACCTGTCACTGGTTAGATCAGACCATAAACTAATCACTCTGGATGCCCACACCCCAACACCACCCCCAACTAAGGAAACCAATGTAAAAAACTTTTCTAAAGCAAACTTCACCTTACTTAAGACAGAGGCGGTAAGTTTCACAGCCCGCATGCTAAAGGATAACGCTGCCCAAGATGCAGAAACCTTTACAAATGCACTCTATGAGCAACTACAAGGATGCATGGATTGTGCCATCCCTAGCAAAACCAAGACTCACTCCGCTAAGAGAAGGAAACCAGTCTGGTGGACCCCTGCCATAAACAGGCTATACAACAGAAGGAGGAAACCAGTTCAGAAAAAAAGAAAATCCCAAGAAGGAAAGATATCCTTGATCAGTATCAGTAAGAAACTAAGGTCCCCTCATAAAATCATCCAAGGCTAACTTCGAAAGAAAAATAGTTAAGGATTCAAAAGATAACCACAAAGCCTTCTTTAGCTATGTTAAGAATCTAAGTGGCAACTCGCAAATATGCACTGAACTACTGCAAAATAACACAAAATATGCTGAACCTACTGATATTGCCAACATCCTGGCAGATAAAGTCAGTGCAAACTTCACCCCCCTCAACCCCAATGGGCTCACAACAATACCAGAAAAGTGTAGTGTCCCGGAAATCACAGATGCACAGGTGAAAATAGCTCTTTCAAAAGCCAAAAACACAGCATCAGTGGGGCCAGATGGTGTCCCAGGCTACATCTTGCTTGAACTACAGAACAAACTAACCCCTTACCTAAACACGCTGTTTAACCTCAGCCTCTCTACAGGCTATGTGCCCATAGAATGGTGCACAGCAACGGTTATTCCACTCCAAAAAGGAGGGGCCACAACTGACCATGGTAACTATCGCCCCATAAGCCTGACTAACCTGGTCTGCAAGGCTATGGAGTGCATCATCATGGAACTCATAAACAAAGACATTGGGAACCTCCAAATACTTGACCTGACCCAGTTCAGCTTTGTTAGGGGCAGATCATGCCTACTAAACCTGGTTGACTTTTTTGAGACAGTCACCAAGGCCATAGACAAGGGAAAGGTTGTTCACACAGCCTACCTTGACCTCACCAAGGCTTTCAACACCATTCCACACTCGGGTATTACAGAAAAACTCACCAGCTTGAACATAAACCCCTATGTCAGGAGATGAGTTTCCAAATGGCTTACAGACAAAACTTACATGGTAAGAATAGTGGGCTCTAGGCCCGACTCTAAACCATTCACAAGTGGTTCCCCGCAAGGTTCGGTCCTGGGAACCCTACTGTTCGGCATATACTTCTCAGAAGTACAGGCAAACACAGGAGGACTATGGCTAACCAAGTTCACCGATGACTGCAAACTGGGAGCCATAATTGACTCTCCAGCTGACATGGACATCCTCCAAAAGAGCCTTACTTAGACAGATACCTGGTGTCAAAGTCATGGCCTCAGGCTAAATGCCAAAAAATGCATAGTCATCCCATTTGGGAAAAACAAAACACCCATGAATTACCACATAGCTGGCAGCCCCCTTAATACAGAAGAGATAATAAGAGATTTTGAGACCCATTTAGAAAGTAATCTCTCCTTTGACAATCATATTTCCAAAGTTGTTAGGAACTCTTTCTATGTGACCCATCTAATTACTAAAGGGTTCACATCTAGAAATAAAGAAGTCATAGTGCCCCTCTACTTATCACTCATCAGACCCATCATAGAGTACAATGCTCCATTTGGGATGTACCTCACAAGACACTTCCAACAGCTGGAGAGACCACAAACGTACCTCACCAAGAGGATCACTGGCCTCAAACATATGTCCTATGTAGCCCAACTGAAAAAAATCTGGCTGTACTCAGTGGCATATCGCTTACTCAGAGGTGATCTCTGCCTGACTTACAAAGCCATGTCCAACTCAGAATTGATGAATATGCTCCACCTAAAGAAATCCAAGTCACTGTGAGCCATGCGCTCTAGTGAGCTAAACCTCACCACAACAACAAATAGAACATGCTGGAGGGATAGATTCCTGTCACAGAGATTCCCCATGCTTTGGAACAAAATTTCAAACTACATTAGGCAGAGCCCCTCACTAACACTCTTCAAAAGAAACCTTGACAAGTGGATGGGTAACAGAAATACATGCCTGGGATCACTTCCCTTGACAGAGGATCAGTTAATTAATCAGTGGGGTGTTGAAAGTCAACACACTCTGGCTAGGCTTATAAATGCCCTCGGGCAGTCAGCCTAGTACCTACCTATGAACCTATGAACTTATGGCAATCATTTGTGTTTCAAACCTGAAATTTATCGGAAAATATATGTTAAAACAAACCTTGCTACTCTAGCAGACTTCTACACTTCTAGCAGCCATATTTCACATATGTCACTTTTGTTTGCCCTTTACCCCCCACTTTGTTAGGCTTTTGCAGAGGTCTTGCAGGAAGAGGTTGAGTATATATATATATATATATATATATATATATATATATATATATATATATATATATATATATATATATATATATATATATATATATATATATATATATATATATATATATATATATATATATATATATACATATATATATATATATATATATATACACATATATCTGTATATAAGAATACTACCGATGTGTATTTTTCCCTTATGTTAAATTTCTGTAGTGCATGATATGTTTGTAAAAGCATTACTACTTCCCACCGCTCAGATGGTGTAGAGGGATGTTCTGTGACTGTAGTTCACAGGGGCCTGCGTCCAAGACTTGGTTGTGATGACTTTTTTTTTCATTAATGTTAAATGACCATAATGCATGATATGTTTGTAAAAGCATTATAAATCTCAATAGCTCAAATGGTTTAGTGGTATGTTGCTGTGACTGTAGTGCACGGTGCCTGGGTTCAATACTTGGCAGAGCTGATTGGTTTGTTGCTGGCCAGAGCAAGGGCTGATGGAGACAGAATAATTAAATCAAGTTTGCTTGTTTTTGCGTGAAGCTAAGCGATGCTAACAGATGATTAAGTACACTTTGCAGCACTTATATCCATGCTAATTTTAAATAAAGAAAAGAAAAAAGGCTGATAGGAAAGTGGTGAAATGGGGGCAAGCAGGGGGGAAAACATTGGGAAAACCAGCTAAAGATGTGCAGGATGGGTCTAGGAAAGGACATAGCTCTACATTTCTACTGCAGCAACAGCTGTGACTGATGTGGAAAATTTGGAATTTACAGCATCACACCCTACAGGGAGGGGTGTTTGCAACATACATTTGTAGAGCAATTTTAGTGTTAATTGATTTATGTCACTGGACGTGGTGGCAAAATGTAGAGCTTTGTATAGGGCAATGATTTATTTGTGGGACAAATGCCCTTTTTTATTAAGGTGAGAGTGGGATTTTGGGGAAGCTGTGTAGGTATGTTTGGGGAGGTAAGTTGGGTAGGTTAGGTTGCATTCACAGACAGACAAGACACAGGACAGTAGGCAGGGGCAGTAAATGACACATGAAGAGGGTAAACACCTTGGTTAGGGAAGGTGGTTGGGAATCAGAGGCCCGTGAGCCCCCAAATGGATACAGTGGAGGCTCATGGGCTTCTGAGCCCCCAAATGGATACAGTGGGACTGAGGTCCCCACTCATGGACAGTCACCACTGCTCCTTCACAGCCCTGAAAGTCACTGCGTTGGGGGCTGGACAACAGGGGCAGCCTGCCCCTCCAGGTGCACTAGGTGGCCCTCCATGTGAGCAGCCATCCATCCAACTTGGAGCAGATGATGCTGTGCACTGTACACCAGACCTTACTGCAGCTGACAGGCTCCTCTCCGCGCCCATGGCCACGGGGGACGGACCCCATCCCCTGAGATGGATCCACTCGAAGGTGGAGTGGGACCAGCTGATGAAGAAGTTCCAGGTTGGGTCCCAGACATGCTCGGGCCTGGTTTCACAGCCAGATGAGGCAAGACAGGTGGCTCTGCTGGGACCTTCCTACCTAGATATTTCCAAGGCCTTCGACACCATCCCTCACTCAGGAATCATAGATAGACTCAATGAACTAGGCATAAACCCCTATGTTGTAAGATGGGTTGCCAACTGTCTCACTGATAGAACCCACACTATGAAAGTAGCGGACTCCAAATCTGACTACCGACCAGTTACAAGTGCTGCCCCATAGGGATCGGTCCTAGGTCCTCTCCTGTTTGGCATCTACCTCTCTGAAGTTCAAGCCAACACAAAGGGACTCTGGCTGACCAAGTTTGCAGATGATTGCAAAGTGGGAGCCATTATTGATTCTCCAACTGATGTAGACATTCTACAAAAAGGCCTCACTGACACCAATGACTGGTGCCAGTACCATGGCCTTAAGCTCAAAGCCAAAAAGTGCATTGTCATTCCCTTTGGGATAAATTTGGTGCCCATGAACTACCATATAGTTGGTAGTCCACTAAACACCGAAGGTGTGATAAGAGACCTGGGGACACAGGTTGACAGCAACCCTTCCTTTGATAACCACATTGCCACTGTAGTCAGAAAGTCCTTCTATGTGGCACATCTCATTACAAAAGGTTTCTCATCCAGGAAGAAAGAGGTCATAATCCCACTCTACTCGACCCTCATTAGACCTATATAGAATACAACACCTCATTTGGTATGTACATTGCTAGACACCTACAACAACTGGAAAGACCACAAAAATATCTCACTAAGAGGATCTTTAGCCTTAGACACATGCCCTATACAGACAGATTAAAAAAACTCCAGCTATACTCTGTCTCTTATCGCCTACTTAGAGGCGATCTCTGCTTGACCTACAAAGCCATGTCTGACCCAGAGCTGCTAGATATGCTACACCTAAAGAAATCCTAATCCCTCCATGCCACAGGCTCCAGGGACCTTAACCTCATTACCACAATAAACAGAACATGCTGGAGGGACAGGTTCCTAACCCACAGACTTTCCATACTCTGGAACAAACTTCCCATTCATGTCAAGCAGAGCACTTTAGTGGCCTTCTTTAAGAGAAATCTTGATGAGTGGGTAGTCAATATGAAGTTCAACATGGGCATCACTTCAGTGGCCTTGCTTGACAGGGACACTGGAAACTAACTTTGGGTTGCATGAAGCCAGGGAATATTCTTGGGCTAGGCTTATATAGGCTTCAGGGCCATTAGCCTAGTACATACCTATGAACCTATGAACCAAATGTGCTGAGGTTATCCAAGATATATTGGTTAGTCATGAACAAAACATTTCAAAATTAGTTATAACAGCATGTGTGGGTGTTCCAATTAACCCAAACCACCAGATTTGAAACAGTTGCATAGCAAACAGAACACATGCATAAATGGAACAACAGTAAGCAATGTAACAGCATGCCAGTTACACTGATGGCAACAAGCTGCCAGCAATGGTATTTGAACAAGGTATGTTAATATGCAACCGATTAAATATATGAACAATAATAGAACAGAAGTCTCAACATTAAGTTTTGAGAAAAACATACCCGTAGTATATGAATAATAATTTGTGATGCAAATGAGGGGTGGGGGGAAGAAAAAGTCCATTAACCACTGTATAGGCTTCTATTTTTCACAACAGTACTGCTCAGTACTCTACAGGTCTGCCCTCACTTCATATCTACCTATGGCCTGTAGCTTCTGTAGCACATACATACCTGTCAAACTGTCAACCTGTAATGGTATGGGGCAGACTGGGACAACTATGGCTACATTACTAGGGTGGCTTGTACATGTCAAGGTTACATATCTGACAAAGATGGGGTACCCTGCACTGATGTTGTGTGTGTCTGCTACTGGCATACTTCACCTGGATTCCTATCTGTGTCCAATGTGTTTGGCAGCAGTGACCACTAGCTGTGACAGGGTGACACTTGAGAGACATGTATCGGGAAGAGTGCATGGTGTATGTACCTATCCTGCTGTCATTTGCAGGTATGGGGTTGGACAGTGGGACAGTTGTACACGGTGTATTAGCATACCCTTCTTACAGCTGCTACAAATGTTTCTTTACCTGTAAGACCTGTAGAGAAAATATCAGTTACCACTATCTGACTGTTTCTACAAATATCCAAGATTTCTTCAGTGTATATATGCACACATCTCAGAACCACTCCCAGGATTTGAACCATTTCTGGGTGTGCTAAAATGAACAACAAGGGTATTTCTCATCACACTGAACTACTGAGGAAACTGCTGCCTTTTGTTTGACTGATTTCTGCCTATTACTCTCTGGGTTAGACAGCCTGACCGTGTAATCCTGACATTCATGCATGACAGATACTTAGTGTACTGTGTATTAATCCTTTGAAATAATACAATCTTGAAAGTAAAGATTAACACAAGGCAATGCTGCAGGGAACACACTATAATACATTAGACATTACTATTCAGGGTTCAGATCTTAGTGCATAACATATATCATATTTCATTTATATCTTGTTTTACAGTTCCTCAATCTACTGTTTTGCATAATAGCTGGTTCTCAGAACAACCTCAATTAATTCATGCTGTCAAAGCCATATTTGCTGGAAGAACCTGTACACATTCTATATGTACAACAACATACCAGAGTATACACAACAGTTGGTGGTTTAGGGCTTTATTTTACTTATATGACATAATGCTTTACTACCACATATCCTGTAGATCAATATTAGTCTGGCAAACCTTAATTTAATCATTAGACACAGAACACACTACACCTAGTGGCAGTAAATGATTTACACCTTCTTATTTATTTCACTATATACTGCAAGGTAGAGCTGTACTCACCAACCTGTCAGCACAACCTTGTCAGTCTATTTGCATGTGCCTCGGCATTGCTAGGCCTCTCCACTGGAGCTGTAGGGGGAGAAAATGAACATTATGCATACCTGTCTATCAGATACTCAGGCTAGGATTTGGTACAGCTATGGATGAGGTATTAACTACTGGATCATTCTGTGCCCAAGCATCTTGGATCCACTGGGCCAAGAGCTCCGCCTTCCTCCACGTTAGGTCAGCATAGTGATGCCGTACCTGCTCATCAGTTCAGGGGATTCCTGTGGCACTGGTGAGGTCACATGCCAGATAGTCCCAAGCCACTGTTTTTTACTGGGAGCTCTGGTACGGGCCTGCAGCAGTCTGTCATCATGGTTTTCTACAAGGAGCCCAACCATAACCATGGACTTCTGAATGCCCCAGCGCTGCAACCGAAAATGCACTTCCTCTCCAATGCCAGACATGGTTCCTACAGAGATCAGACTACAACAGGTTATGGCTGCATTCCTGCCTGTGTGGTTTAAATAAGGCCGTATTCCCACCCTTTGCTGTAATTGGACCATTTTGAAAATGCTAAGCTCAGCTAAATAGTGCGCAAATCTGCTAAGATGAGTTGAATAATGCTTAAAGGGGCAAATGCTGAGCACTGCTTAACAGTGTGCAAATCCACTTAGCTGGGCTAACTGCTGCTTAGAATTTATGTCTAAGCAATACTTAAACCGGCTAAGCATAGCTGCTTAGCATTGCTTAATTTTCATTTTAAAAAAATATCAGGATTATAGATTAATTCATCATTGCTGACATATTATTAAGTATATATGATTTACTTTACATGACATCCCCCTATGTATTTTCATTAGACTACCTTGGGTTGTGACTATACTGTTTGAAACACCTGTGTATACATGGGAGATTTTGCATGTTATATGCACTCACACTTTCATTTTGGACCAGCTACACTACCCTGGATAACAAATATCAAGTACTACATAATTTAACATTAAAAAATTAAATTTAGCAATGCTTTCCAATGTAAAAACAAGGTGCCTGTCTTGGTACTTGAACTGTGAACACCTGCATGCAAAGCTGGGAACTCTAACCACTACGCCATCTCATCATTAAGGATTTCAGCTATGCATTTTTATTTAGCTCCTATGAGATTTTTAAGCAATGCTGAGCAGAGGACCATAATGTGCAAACCCACTCAGCTATGCTTAAAATTAACTTAGAATGGAAAACAAATAATAAAAGCACTTTAATTACATGTATCAATACTACTTGTAAGTCATATTTGGTAATGCACTACCTGCATCCTATCAACTAACTCTCACTACATAATGGCATACATTTGTGTTTCAGACTTCTAATCCTTCCCTACTTGTTGTTATGTTAATATAAACCCTGTTCCTCTACCAACTTTCTAAGTTTGTATGGGCAAGATTATGATCTGTCCCTATTTGTACCCCATCATTTTAGGCTTTGGCCAGTATTTTGCTCTGAGAGGTTTGGACATGTAAAGGTGCCGTAAGGCACTTTGACAATGCAGGGGGTGCTTCCTATCTAAACAGCTGCTTTCAGTGTCCGCAGATACTGAAAGCACTTAGAAAGTGCCATATGGCACTTTGACAATGCAGGAGGTGTGTGAAAGTACATTTCACACACCCCCTGCATTCCTTCCTATCTAAATAGCTGTTTTCAGTGTCTATAGATACTAAAAGCACTTAGAAAGTGCCATACCTGTCACCCACCTGCTGCATTGCTTCCTATTTATATTTCCTGCTTTCAGTGTCTGCAGACACTGAAAGCACTTAGAAAGTGCCTTACGGCACTTTCAAAGTGCAGGGGGCATGTTGGATGTGCAGGCACTACTAAAACACACCCCCTGCACTCAGTAGTGTTTGTTTCTGCTTAGCCTTAGCAGTAGCGCACCTTATGAATATGGAAGGCTCACTGCTGTTAAGGTTATGCAGAAAAGGACGCTGTTCACTGCGTGCAGGAATAGCATTATTCCTTCACAGAGTTTATTGAATCCTGGAATTTGTCTTTTCAAAATGTGAGGATTGGCAGACAAAGTTTTCCAGTTATGCCTAATTACATTATTTATGCCTTCACTGCCTGAAGGATACTTTGCATATACTGCTGATCTTCACTTGTCATCTTTTACCAATTATTCCTCTTCTCCTAGTTTTGCATTTCCACTGCTGTAAATGCTGATCAATAACATCCAAATAACTGAGCAAAACTAATCTGTTCCTTAGTTTTTGTTTTTTGTTTCATTATATTAGGCTCCAATGTTAAGTTCTTCAGCCTGAAACACTGACTGTATTGCCCTTTAAACATTTGGTGCTGCGGTAGCGTTGTCGCCTCACAGTAAGATGCTGTCCTGTGAATGGGCGTACCTTCGTTGAAGGTTGTGCATCAGAGCTA
Organism: Protopterus annectens; assembly: GCF_019279795.1. Taxonomy (NCBI): domain Eukaryota; kingdom Metazoa; phylum Chordata; order Ceratodontiformes; family Protopteridae; genus Protopterus; species Protopterus annectens. The sequence continues at coordinate 269,766,956 of NC_056727.1, read as the reverse complement.
GTAACTCGGCACGTAAAAATATACTGCCAATCATTAGCGGACCGGAGTTCCGCTGTGGTGACCCCTAACCGGGAAAAGCCGAAAGACACAACAAGTTATATAACACCAATAAGCATTACTTCCAGCATTTTTGCAGCTTATATAAGTTGACAAAAATGCTGAATGTTCTACTTTAGAGACTGTCATGACCACAAAAACTATACTTTCCCTGCTAGAGCTATAGGTAAACTCAAAAATGCAATACCATTAAACAAAATAATAATGTTGTTTAACTCTTTGTCAGGACCATTCCATAAAAATGTCAGTGGAAGAGCAATAAAATGTCACATTCTTCAGCCTCTCACTGGGATAAATGATAGAATTTTCTCAAAATAATACAAATAAATTAACATAATTTGAAGCCATCAAGGCCCTATCCACTACTCCCTTCAACTGTTTGTAAATACTACCTACTGTCTTAAACTTGTTCATCTGTATCCATAATTAACCTAATTTCACTAACAGTGCAAAATCTGTAGTCTAATAAAATATTTTCAACCAAATCTAAACAAGCATTTTGAGGCTTTTCATCCACTGTTACCAGGATATTAAACCTCGAACCTTGAGTTCTTTACTTTTAAGATTAAAACCAAACTAATCCTTTATGTAGAACCTCAGCTTTATGACAAACATCTTTAATACCAAATTCACAAATTATGATTTGGTTACATTTTTGAACCTCCATCTGAAACTCTGGGTGTTAGTGGTAGATTGCTAATGCCCTTATTGAGTTTTGGTACAATAAAAATAATTCCCAACATTGGATTTTCAACTTTAAAAAAATTAGACTTTGTCTGGTAATGCTCATTTGGATGCCAGTTCAAGTAATCAACTGTCAGCATTGTTCAATGCATTTTTTTGTATTCTAACACACTACTATCTGAGTGATGATTGCTGGCCCAGCCCCTAGTGTAGTGTGCTACTCTTGGTTAGAATGTTTGAAATCAGTTTAATTTCATTTACCAGAGCTGTACAGAGGTTAGCAGCAAGCAATCAATCTCCTGTGTTATCTGAAGTATCCACTGCCTGCTACTGAAAAATAAGTATCACTTTTACTTGATCTGCACTTCTTGCTTTGTATTTTATTGTGTGCTGATATTTATAAACTGTATTTTACTGTATTTTTACTGTTTCCTGCACTTTTAGCCTAGCATAGACTTGGTTCAGATTTTCTGGACCCAGTCTGTTTTTACAGTTTCTGAGAACTAATCCAGTTTTCCTCCACAAAAGAGAGCCTCCCCTACACCCTAGTGAGTGTGTCGTGTAGCTAAGGACCTATCTGAGTGAGAATTGTTGGCCCAGGGCCCAGTCAGGTGTGCTACTATTGGTTAGAGTGTTTGACATCAGTTTAATATCATTGCCACCTGTTAACCGCATTAGCTCAGGTTTGCATGGTGTTCGCCACCTGCATAACCATGCATTACCATGCAGTGGAGTATACAGTTGGTGGTTATAGTTGCAAACTCTTAGGCAGATAATTTTCCCTTAGTCAGTTGCTTGTGCTCCATCAGAGGATTCTTGCTGTTGTGCTTCACTGCCCACTCAGCAGAGCCTCTGAGGTTCCTCTACAAGTCTTACCCATTAAGCCACTCACAGTTTTGAACTTTTTCTTGTCCCTTAGCCATACCTGTTCCTTCTACTCCCTTCCATGTTACTGACCTCAGTACTTCATCTAGCATCATGAATGGACAATTTCCCATCATTTCTTCAGCCAACCTGATCAACATGGGCATCCTGAGGCAATGTAGCAATTGCCTCATGTACACTGACAACCCACTTCTCCTAATTCACACAAATTTAATATGTGAGAGATGCATTTATATTAAGAATCTAAAATCTAGGTTCTCTCACGTACAAATCAGTATATCGGATACTAAGCAGGTTGTCAGCTCCCACACTTTACATCCTGCACCATCAATGCGTACAACGCCTAAATCTATATATGCAGAGATTCTCACTAGAAGTCTGCCTAAAGATCAAAGACCTCCCAAATATAAATATACTTCACTTAATACATTCCCCGCAAATCACAGTACACATACAAATGCATGCACTGGTGTCTCACCAAACACGGCCCTAAGGCAAAACACAAAATCAAAAGGTTTAGTCATAGGTGCCTTCATTGTGAGACACACAGATGTCTCACTCACCAGGATGGATAAGGAAAGGTCCTGGTCAGCTGTTTGTCAGATGCCAGGATCTGGATGCCAGGATCTGCCACATCACACATGCACTCAAGCCTCTCAACAACAGGCACTGTTATGACTCTGTCATAGTCCATGTTGGTGTGAACAACTGAAGACATACCTCACTGGACTATCTGAAGAGAGACATGACTGAGATCTCTGATTATGTCTTCCAGGCAGGTATCCCCTAGCCTTAAGCAGCATTCTACCTTCACTTAGGATGATGCCTCACTACAGACAAAAATGACTGACTTCAACAATTGGCTTAGTTTCTGGTATCATTCTAAGGGGAACCAGTACCTGCCATCCTTAGATGATATGGTTGATAGATCATGATGCTTTGCCAGAGATGGTCTCCACCTGTCATCTTTGTGATTTTGGCTAATAGCTCCCCCATAGTGCCTTTTTTAGGCAATGTCACAAAAACAAAATTCCCAATGTAAAAATATCTTCAAAAAACAGCCTTAAGGTTATGCTGCTAAATGCTAGGAGTCTAAATCTGAAACTGTACTCAATGGAAGCACTCCTCTCTTTGGAAGACCCAGTTTGGGTTTGTGAAGGGCCGATCTTGTCTCCTGAATCTGATTGACTTCTTCAAATCAGTCTCCAGAGCTGTGGACGAGGGTAAGGCAGTCCACACAGCCTATCTGGACCTCGCCAAGGCCTTTGACACCATCCCCCACTCTGGAATCATAGATAAACTTACTAAGCTGGGCATAAATCCCTACATCACTCGATGGGTTGCTAACTGGCTTACTGACAGAACCCAGACAGTAAAAGTAGCTGACTCCAAATCCAACTCCAGACAAGTGACAAGTGGAGTACCCCAGGGTTCAGTCCTGGGACCACTCTTGTTTGGCATCTACTTCTCTGAAGTACAGGCCAACACTAAGGGACTCTGGCTAACAAAGTTTGCAGATGACTGCAAACTGGGAGCCATTATTGAATCCCCAAATGATGTGGATATTCTACAAAAGGGCCTTACAGAAACAGATGCCTGGTGCTAGAGCCATGGGCTCAAGCTTAATGCCAAGAAATGTATAGTTATCCCCTTTGGAAAAAACATGTACCCATGAATTACCACATAGGTGGCAGAACACTAAACATCGAAAGTGTGATGAGAGACTTAGGGACACAGGTGGACAGTGGTCTCACTTTTGATAACCACATTGCCACAACAGTCAGGAAATCCTTCTATGTGGCACACCTCATCACTAAGGGCTTTTCATCCAGAAAAAAGGAGGTCATTGTCCCACTGTACTCATCCCTCATTAGACCCATTATAGAGTATAATGCCCCATTTGGTATGTATCTCACAAGACATCTGCAACAGCTAGAAAGGCCACAGAAATACCTCACTAAAAGAATCACAGGCCTAAAGCAGATGCCATATACTGACCGTCTAAAAAAACTCCAGCTATACTCTGTGGCATATCGTCTACTCAGAGGTGATCTCTGCTTAACATACAAGGCCATGTCAAACCCTGTGCTGTTGGACATGCTCCACTTAAAGAAATCCCAATCCCTCAGAGCCACAAGCTCCAGGGATCTAAACCTTGTCATCACAATGAACAAAACATGCTGAAGGGATAGGTTCCTGACCCACAGACTCCCCATACTCTGGAATAGACTGCCCATACATATCAAGCAGAGCGTCTCATTGGCCCTCTTCAAAAGGAACCTTGATGATTGGATGGGAGATAGGAAATTCACCCCGGGGATCATGTCAGTCACCCTGCTAGACAGGGGCCTGGAGAAGTAAATATTGTGGGAAGAAATATCCAGGGAATTGTTATGGCTAGGCTTGCATAGGCCCTAGGGCTGATAGCCTAGTACCAACCTATGAGCCTATGAACCTATGAACATCTGTGCACTCACAGACACCTGGTTCAAGACCACAGAGAGCAACCTGGCCATACCAAGATTTAATGCCTTCCACATGTTCAGACCACAAAATGAACACATAAAAACTAATGGAGGATGAGTATTAACATTCATCGAATATAAACAAACCTGCAGATTGGTTAAACAGAATGATTCCCTAGAGTTACTCCATGCCCAAATAACTATAGGAAAGATCCCTCTCCAAGTTATTGCCAGCTATAAATCACCCTCCATGAACCATAATATCCACAATGCCTACTTGGATCTACTTGAGTCATTCAAAATACAACTGAACACACTGTTTATGGGTAACTTTAACTACATGCCCACAGATTGGGTAAATTATATGTGTACAAACACACTCACTCAATGGTTCTTGGACTTTGTTACTCAAATGCCTTGAAGCAGAGAATTGGCACCCCCACAAGTGGCCCAAACATTCTAGACTTAGTAATCACCAACATGGTAGAACAGTACACCACCACAAGTGTATGGTCCTCCCTGGTGAAATTCGATCATAAATTAGTCTCTTTTAAAATAACAATAGCATCAGACCCCCCACTCAGGAAAAATTAGGCAAAAAAATTCTCCAAAGCCAACTACAGCCTCTTACAAGAAGGCATTAATAGCTTCAAAGCTCCTGTCTCCACTGTCAGTATGGGCACCTATACTGGAATATACATCAATGCATTGTATAAACATCTATACAGTTGTACTGACTCAGCTGTTCTTGATAGGACCAAAGCAAGATTCTCAAGAAAAAACAAGCCTGCCTGATGGACGTCTACCATATACAGGTTATATAATAAGAGGAAGAAATAGCTGTCTAAGAGCTAGAAGGAACAGTCTCAGAACTGGAAGAACACCCTTCTCAGCTTGAACAAGCAAATAAGACATCTTGCAAAGTCCTATAAAGCTATCTACAAGTCAGCATCCCTAGCTAAGGATAACCATAAGGCAATTAATTAGCTACATCCAAAACCTTAAAGGAAAGCCCAAATTTGCAGGGAACTGGTAGTGAATGGTATCACATATACTAAACCAGTGGAACTAGCCAACCTGCTAGTGGACAGGTTCAGTTAACCCCCCCCCCCGTCCCTGCCATATATACCCCAAAACATTCCTACCACCTATTATCTACCTAGTATCTCTAAAGAGCAGGTATTACCTGCTTTCTCCAAGGCCAATAACACAGTCTCTATGGGATCTGATAACATCCCAGGCTCTGTTCTTAATGGTTTAAAACAGGAGTTAGCAATACCATTGGGTATTCTTTTCAACCACAGCCTAAGCACTGGTTTTGTCCCTGCTGAATGTAAAACAGCTACAGTCATCCCCTTGCACAAGGGTGGTGCATCCACTGACCCTGGGAACCATAGATACATTAGCCTAACTGGCCTTATCTGCAAGGCCATGGAGATAATCATCATAGACCTTATCAACAAGGATATAGGAGACCTTCAAACACTTGACCCAATCCAGTTTGGTTTTGTTAAAGGGATATCCTGCCTGTTGCATTGGTGGACTTCTTCAAGATTGTCACCAAGGGCCTGGATGAAGGCAAATCGGTGCATACGGCCTATCTAGACTTGACCAAGGCCTTTGACATACTCCCCTGTTCAAGCATTATCGAAAGACTCACCCAGCTGAAGGTCAACCCATTTACCGTCAGGTGGGATGCAAACTGGCTCACTGACAGAACAAATACAGTCAAAATAGGGGACTCCACCTCCACCAGCAGACCAGATACCAGTGGTGTTCTACAGGCATGGTGGTAGAGCCCCTATTGTTTGGAATCTACTTCTCAGAAGTACAGGAAAAAACAAAAGGTCTGTGGCTGACAAAGTTTGCTGAAAACTGGGAGCAGTCAATGAGTCTCCAAATGATCTCAACATTCTACAAGAAGGAATTACATAAACCAGTGATTGGTGCCAAAGTGACGGTCTTAAACTCAATGGAAAAAATGCATTATCATACCCTCTGGCAAAGGCAGTGTCCCTGCACATTACCATATTAATAACAATACCGTAAGGTCTAAATCAGTGGTGAGAGATTTGACCACACAGGTTTACAGCAACCGTACATTTGATCACCATGTCTCCACAGTGGTAAGGAAGGCCTTCTATGTTCCTCACCTTATATGCAATGGCATAGCTTCCAGAACAAAAGAGCTTATAAGCCTCATGTACTCTTCTCTCATCAGGCTAATAACAGAGTACAATGTTCCCTTTGGTATGTACCTAAACAGGCATGTGCAGCAACTGGAGATTCCTCAAGTGTTCCTCACAAAGAATATTCAGGGTCTTTAGCACATGTGTTACGTGGACAGACTGAGATCACTGTTGCTATACTTTGTATCATACAGACTACTCAGAGGCAATCTGTGCCTTGCATACAGAGCAGCCTCTGATCCTGCCTTTATGGAAATGCTGCATATTCGTAAGTCAAATGGTACATGATTCACTCTTTCTAGGGACTTTAACCTAGCATGTGACATCAATAGGACTTGCTGGAGAGCCAAATATGTCTCCCAGAGGTTGCCTCTCCTTCGGAATAAAAATCCAATAAAGATTAAACATAGCTGCTCCTTAAACCTTTATAAGAGTAACTTGGATGATTGGAGGGGAAACTACAAATTCACCCCAGGAGTTACAGCTGTGTGTCTCTTGGATAGGGGCAGTTGGTTCTGATTTAGATCTGCTTATAACATAGACCATATATGTAGACCCTTAAGGAAACAAGGGTTGAACTTGACTAGGCTTGTAAGGACCCTAGGGCCATTAGCCTAGTAACCTTCCATGAGTCTATGAACCTATGATAAAACTCAGTTGTTGTTGTGTCTTTTGGCTTTTCCCGGTTAGGATTCGCCACAGCGGAACTCCGGTCTGCTAATGATTGGCAGTTGATTTTTACGTGCTGAGTTGCCAGCCCTGATGCACAACCTTCAACGAAGGTACGCCCATTCACGCATGTCTCCACACAGAAGACGCTTTAGCTGAGAATCAAACAGGACAACGTCTTATTGTGAGGCGACAACGCTACATAAAACTTAGTACTGGACAATAAAAACAAATTTTAATTATAATAAGTTTTATATCCATCAAAACATTTGCTTACCTCTTACTGACATTCATTAATCTAATACTTCAATTATAAATTAGTGGATGATGTACTTCACTATACTTGTTCATAGTGTAATATGTTTTAAACTACTCCTTTAATAAAATATGAATATACCCCTCACCATCTTTTCAAAAGAATTAACAAGTGTGTTCATTGGTTCCTTATTCTATAAAATTCCATTCTACTCAAATAATTGAAAGCACTCCCCTTAAATAATAATAATGAAACAATTACCTTGTTCATTAAATCATTTAAGCCAGTCACAGCATCCACCACTTTAGTTTTGCAAGATGGTGTAAATGTAAACAATTTTGAAAGAACCCATATTTCATGTTCATTAACAGTCTTACAAAACAAGTGATTGATTTTAAACTCCAATGGTAATTTAAGTAATTTTCTGGTTACATTCTGTAGTGTCTGATTTCAGTTTGTCATTCTTTGTCTCTTCATAGTTGCAGTTCACCACTTCTGCAAGCTCTGATCATTCTGATGCAACTCTGTTTGTTGATAAACCTGATCTGGTTGTTTGGCTGATGGAAATACACCATTTCCAGGTTTGGTTGAGTGATTTATGTTTGCTCAGACCTTGTTGAGAAATGTCAGAAGATGTCACCTTTATGGATAATCCCATGTGTAGATATTTTAATATTATCAAGCAGAAGGCACTGTTGGATGGGTGGATACATATTCACCAAAAATGACAAGGTATACCGTATTGCATATAAGGGAATTTACAGGACAACCCCATGCAGTGTCAAAAAAAAGTCAACCTTATAATGATTATACCATCAAAAAATGTCTTTCTTCGTCCTCTACAATACAATTTGTCTGATGAATGCTGCCAGATATGTATGGATTGTATATTTTAAAAGCTTCTGAAGATAAATAAGTGAATCGGGACCAACCCTGGATTATTTCTTCCCATTGTCCATCATAGATAATGAATCCTGGCCATTCTTCTCAGTGCATTGTAAAATTATTTAATTTGATCTTCTACTTCTCTGTAAATGCCTTGTGTTGCCTAAGCCTTTAGGGCAACTACTTTCCTCATTGGATAATTATTTTGAAAGAAGCTTTAGTGCCTGTTTACCCCAGTCTTTGTCTCAAACTAGCTTCCTGACCCTTTTGAGTACTGAATTCAGCCGAATGATTTGCAAACATAATAATGCATTCAGTCTATGAATACTAGTGAAGCATTTCCCTTATATGTCTGTTCCATATGTGATACCTTCTTGCATGTTTCCCATTTCTCTACCGAGTAGCTGTCTTCACCACCCCACATTGGCTAATCCTATCTAAGCCATTCCTGTTGGAAAGCAGCCTTATTTTTGGGTTAACCAGTAAGGTTCTAATCTCCATCTTGTTGAGCCTTTATCTGATCTAAGAGCTAACTATGCAGCAGTTAGATAAAGATTCTGCTTAGTGTTCCACTTTCCAAATCGTTCCTACACCACCATTATCCATTGATCAGGAATCAATCTTGCTTGTTACTCTCCTCCCCACTCCTGGCACATGATGTCATGTTTCTTTGAGACGCAAGGTTTTTCAGAAATCCTTCAGTTCTAGCTTTGATATGCAAAATCTTAAAAGAGGTTAGGACACTTGGCAGCCTAGTTGTTCTGCACAGAATTCTTTTATAAAACGACATCTAACATCACATTAGAGTCTTCCCCTTAGATGAGTGTTGGGCTACATTTCTTCATTTGTGCTACTGTATAAAATGTTTTCTGTGTCAATATGCATACCTTAAATGTTATCCACTAAATAAAGATTATTTTTACTGTCTTAATTAACAAAATCAGCTACCTGACAGCTTCATCTTTCATCTGTGAAATTAAAGCTGCTCCTAATTGCTTATATAATATGGCTAAATGACTATCTTTGGTGACACATTGCTACCAGCTTTGCCAAATCCTTTCCAAATTTGGAGTAATCTCTCTGTATTGTCATGCTTCAGTTTTGCTTCCTGTAGTAAAACAATTTATAGTTTTCTGATTTTCCATTACTGCCTTCCTCTTACAGGCTCTCCTTTATCTCCTAACATTCCAAGAGACTAGTATAGTTAATGCATAATCATAGGAACTTAACATGTCAGATGTACGCAGACTAGGTGCTTGTGGTCATATACCTCCTCAGTTAATGCAAATTGTTCACTCGAAATGTGTAATAGGAATATAAAAAATATACAAAAGAAAAAAAAACTCTTAGGTATAACTCTTAGGTATGTGTAGTCTAAATATACAAGAAATTTCATTTGTCAAGTGAAACGTAAATTACAGTATGCCCTGCAAAATAAAACCTGTAAGCTTGTATAAGCACAGCTATATAACTCTGCCAAATCTTAATTGTGTTGCTTTGTATTAAGGCTAGGACTCAAGGAAGAACAATATCTGGGCTTCTTCCCTATTGTAATGAGTATGCATCCATGTATCATTCCTCTGCAAATATTTAATATGTTAGTTTTGCACAACAAATGTGAAACTCAGTACTACTAACTTTACAAAACTAGTAAAATGCAATTTGATTATCATCACCTCCAACATATCTTAATTAGGCTATAAAATGTTTCCTCTTGCAAAAAAGCAGTTTATGCATTCATACATTGCACTACATTTTGCAGATTGCAGCTGAATGTTTGTGCCTATACCTGAAACAACCAAAGTTTGAATAGTAAATTTGAAATAATTCTGAAACATAGTGATAGGATCGACACAACCACCATTTGTCCTCATACAGCAGTGTCATGCTTATGGTTAATGCACAATGTCCAGCCATTTTGTATATCAGGTGATATACTATATATAAACTAGTCATAGGTGACTATATAATCAGGCACACTGATGTCCCACTCACCAGGCTAAACAAGGAGAAAGTTACTGTCAGTTGCCTGTCGAGTGAGAGGATCCGCCACATAACACACGCTCTCAAGTCACTCCACAACAAGTACAAATATGACTCTGTCATTGCCGCGTTGGTGTGAATGATCTGAGACATACCTCCCTGGACTACATGAAAAGAGACATGGAAGAGGTCTCCGATCTTGTAGCCCAGGCAGGTATGACCCTATCCCTGAGTAGCATCGTGCCATCGCCCAGAATGATACTGCAGTACAAGGAAAAAATGATTGACTTCAACAATTGGCTAAGCTTCTGGTGTCATTCTAAGGGGATCCAGTATCTGTCTGCTTGGGACAACATGGTCAACAGACCATGATGCCAGAGATGGCCTGCACCTGTCACCTCTGGGATTCTGGATACTGGCTAAGACTCTTGCTGCCTCTATAGTGCCTTTTTTAGGCAAGATTCAAATGACAAATTAGCCACTGTAACAGGAACAGGCAAGCAAAAACTGAGGGTAATGCTACTCAATGCTAGAGGTCTAAATCTCAAAATGCATTCCCTCGAGGCACTCCTTAAAATGAAGAACATCGATATCTGTGCAGTGACTGAGACCTGGTTCAAGGCTCCAGAGAGCACCCCAGCATTACCAGGCTATAACTCATACCACAGTTTTTGGCCACCTAACCTGGACTGGAACACCAAAGGTGGAGGTGTGTCCATATTCATTAAGGATATCCACACCTCCAGGCTAGTTGCTCCGCATAATGCATCAGAGGTTATCCAAGTGCAACTAACTCTGGGCAAAACTGCAATCCAAATTGTAGCTTGCTACACATCCCCCACCATGCCTCAGGATTCCCACTCCTCTTTTCTTGATATACTGGAAAATATTAGGGTTCAACCAAACACCCTAATAATGGATGATTTCAACTACCCCACCATTAACTGGGAAAACTACTCATGTACCACCTCCTTCACTCAACGCTTCCTGGAATTCATAAATTCCAATGCCCTGGATCAACGTATCCACACCCCCACCAGGGGCAACAATATCCTAGACCTAGTCATTACCAACATGAGTGCTCCACACCTGAAGTCAACTCCTTGTTGGTCAGATCCGACCATAAGCTAATCACCCTAGATATCCACATCCCATCCCCACCCCCCATTAAGGAAATCACGGTAAAAAAAATTTCTCCAAAGCCAACATCATGCTTCTTAAGACAGAAGTGGTGAACGTCATGACATTCATGCAGATGGACAATACAATTACGACTGCTGAATCCTACAGAAATGCACTCTATAAGCACTTACACGACTACATGGATCATGCTATCCCAAACAGAACCAAGATGCTATCCTCCAAAAAAAAGAAGCCAATCTGGTAGTCCCCTGCCATAAACAAACTCTGCAACAGAAGGAAGAAACTGTTGCAAAAGAGAGTAAAATCCCATGAGTGGAAGAGCTCCCTGGTCAGCCTCAGTAAGAAGCTGAGATCCCTTATAAAATCCTCCAAAGCTAGCTACGAAAACAAAATCACCACTGATTCTAGTGACAACCACAAAGCATTCTATAGCTATGTCAAGAATCTCAATGGCAACACCCAGATCTGTTCTGAGTTACAGCACAATGGCATGAAAATTACAGAACCAACTGACATTGTCAACATCCTGGTAGATAGTTCAATGCTAACTTTACCCTACCCCCTCACCCTCTAAAGGGCTAATATCTATATCAAAAGAATGCAGAGTCCATGTAATCACAACTACGCAGGTAAAAGCTGCACTCTCTATAGCCAAAAACACAGCATCCATGGGACGGGACATCATCCCAGGCTGCGTTTTACATGAACTTCAGAACAAACTGGCTCCCCACCTAAGCACCATGTTCAATCATAGCCTCATGTCAGGCTTTTTGCCCACTGAATGGCGCACAGCAACAGTTATCCCACTCCACAAAGGGGGAGCCACTACTGATCTCAGGAACTATTGCCCTATTAGCCTGATGAGCCTGGTCTGTAAGGCCATGGAACGTATCATCATGGATCTCATAAACAAAGACATTGGTAACCTCCAAACTCTGGACCCCACCCAGTTTGGGTTTGTGAAAGGCAGATCATGCCTCCTGAACCTGATAAACTTCTTTGAGGCAGTCACCAAACTGTAGACGAGGATAAGGTGGTTCACACAGCCTATCTTGACCTCGCCAAGGCATTCAACACCATCCCCTATTCTGGAATTATAGCTAAACTCACTAAACAAGGTAAAAATTCCTATGTCACAAGATGGGTTGCCAACCGGCTCACTGACAGAACACACACTGTAAAAGTTGCAGACTCCAAATCTGACTTCAAACCAGTGACAAGTGGAGTACCACAGGGTTCAGTCCTGCAACCTCTCCTGTTTGGTATCTACTTCTCTGAAGTACAGGCTAACACAGAATCCTTTGACTAATGAAGTTCACAGATGACTGCAAACTAGGAGCCATAGTCGAGTCCCCAAATGATGTGGACATCCTACAGAGGGGCCTCACTGAGATAGATGCCTGGTGTCAGAGCCATGGTCTGAAGCTCAATGCCAAAAAGTGCATTGTCAACCCCTTTGGTAAAAACTCTGTACCCATGAACTACCACATAGGCATCAGTCTACTTAACGCCAAATGTGTGATAAGAGACCTTGGGACTCAGGTGGACAGACGTCTCTTCTTTGATAGTCACACCACCACAGTAGTCAGGAAATCCCTCTACATGGCACACCTCATTACAAAAGGGCTCTCATCCAGGAATAAAGAGGTCATTGTTCCCCTCTACTCGACAATCATTAGACTCATTATAGAGTACAACACCTTTTTTGGAATGCACCTCACAAGACATCTGCAGCAGCTGGAAAGGCCACAGATGTACCTCCCAAAGAGGATTACTTGCCTCAAACAGATGCCCTACACTGACCATCTCAAAAATCTCCAGCTTTACTCCAAAGCATATCGCCTACTCCAAGGTGATCTCTGCCTAACACATAAAGCTATGTCAAACCCAGAGCTGTCGGACATGCTACACTTAAAGAAATCCCAATCCCTCTGAGCTACATTCTCTAGGGACCTAAACCTTGTCACCACAATAAACAGGACATGCTGAAAGGAGAGATTCCTGTTCCAGGGACTTCCCATACTCTGGAACAAGCTACCCATCTATGTCAAGCAAAGTTCCTCAATACCACTCTTCAAGAAAAGTCTTGATGAGTGGATGGGAAATAGGAAATTCACCCCGGGGATCACTTCTGTGGCTCTGCTTGACAGGGGCACAGCAAAATAACTTTCTTGGGTGGCGTAAGCCAGGTGACCTTGTTGGCTAACTTTACTTAGGCCTTTGGGCCGATAGCCTAGTATCTACCTATGAACCTATACCACCCATCCAGTCCTGCTTGTGAACATTTTCCAGCCAGTGTTCAAGGGTGTCATTTACATATATCAATGGAAAAAATGGGATGGACTTGAAAATCCTGCAGAAAGAAAGAAGGAAAGAGAGAACATTCTCTTGAGCATACATAGAAATACAAAATGAGGATAAGATTGCGCTATAACATACGTTGTTCAGTATGATATATATTCAGTTACATATTAAAGGATGTCTAATGTCAGCCCCTCTCCTAATGATGTGCAGTATAGAAATATATATAAAGAGGCAGTTTTGCGAACCCAAATACATGGACTACAATACATTGCATGGGTAGTGTAGTTCGAGTATTTGAGTTCAGAATTTTGAGTGGAGATCGCACTTCAGTGAAGAACAGAAAATTAACCCATTTCCTTACTGTAGTGAGATCTTGGAGTTGATATATATAATTTTCAGGGGGTGTGGAGGTGCAGGGGGTGCAGCCTCCTGCAAAATAGTAAAAGTGATGTACCATTGACTTTAAAGTGTCACGGTACATTACGGTGCATAGCTTGAGTAACTGACGTCACCTCCTGCTATGTCGAATACATCAAACTACGGGAGTCAATTTATTCAGTTTCAAGTTTGCTGCTTGTTTGTTGTTGCAATTTTCAAGATATTGGTTCAACATTAAGGCAGATCGATGGGTGCTGTTTCAAGGTTTCAATGTTAACATCTGTAGGACTAAATCCAGAATCTGAGGTGGTTTGAATTAGACTGCAAATACCAAAAACAGAAGACAAACAGGCATTAGTGTGATTTCTGGGAATGATATAATCTTTTACAAAGCTTATACCTAATATGCCTTTTACCAAGCTACTGAAACAGGGTATGTCTTTAGAAACAGAGATATGAACAGAAAAATAGTTTTGAAATGCTTGAGAAACTTGTGATAGAAGGGTGTGCATTGAAAAAGAGGCCAATTATGTTACAAGCAGATGTCCTTAGGAAGAGGAGTGATCTTACAAGGAACACCATTCTTTACTTCTTAGACAATATCTTTCACATTTGTTCAGAAGGCATATTCACAAATAGAGGAAAATACAAGAAATAGTGCGACAGGCTTGAGAAATTCCATGAATATATTTATGGTAAAAATACAAATAGAATAAGATCATAAACCACTCAAAGCATATTTGCAAACTCTTTGCATAAGGCAACTATTAAAGAGGATGTTGATTGATCTATAAAAGTCTATCCTGAAAATAAAATATTGACAGAGAAACAACTATATGTAGCAAAAATTCTGAGCAAAGTATTTTACCAGAACAGCATTAGAGAAAAACTATGAAATTATATGAATAAATCCACAGCAGGTTTTGACATTTGAAAAAGTAGATTAATGTCAAGGATTTATGGCTCTGACTTGGCAATACAGTTCTTTAAAGAACTGATAGTGAGATCCCAACTAGAGCGAAAAAAATCAGACAAAAAACAAATCAAGACTTATTTTTCCCTCAGAGAGGAGAAATGCTGAATCTGAGGCTTACTCTGCAATGTTCACAGGACTCTTGCACTTATATAACTGAGAAGTCTGATGAACCAAAGAATTAATATGTTCACACATCGGTACAACAAAGTGTAAGGAAATAGCATCAAACATTATTTACTTGCCAGAAATGTCAGCACAAATACAGATTTTGGAGCAAACCTGTGATATGCT